>NW_023276806.1:213883440-214126799 GCF_003668045.3 Cricetulus griseus
AAAGTCTTTTTAATGTATTGGATGCCTAATGGTTCTACTTTGAGGAAAACTGAAACTGATTTTTCTTATTGCTGTGTTTTTCTAGTTTGCACCGGAATTTCATGAGGTACACTGCTTCTAGCTTTGGGCAGAGCATAGTAACTGTTATGTTCTAGGAGCTCTAACTGGTTACTGCAGGGCTTCTACTAACATATGACAGATTTAATAAGTGAATGGTTAGCTATTCATTTTTTAGATATATGGAGTTTTAAACAGCCATTTAAAAATGATTTAATCTGAGCATTTGTAGAAGTATGGTGGTCATAGGCAACTCTGTCTGTACTGGTTTCAGAAAATTAAATCATGATTTTTATAATTTATTATCTTTCTTAAGATAGTACTTATTTTAGTTACACAAATTCATTACTATATTTAAATTTATCCTTGACAACTGTATCCTATTTTTTAACCAAAGACTGTTTTATTGTACGCATACTTTAGTTCTCCAGTAAAAGAAAGAAAAAGAACTATCAAAATATTTAAAGTGTAATGACCCACTTTTTTCTATCTTTCCTAAACAATGAATTTTTATATTTCCATATTTCTAAAATATTTAGATGCTTCATCTTAAAAACTATGGTGAATCAAAAGCAAGGTAAGTTAAAAAGGCTCATGACTATACTGTTGAAATCATAACCTTAAGATTTTAGTGTGCAGTTGTTCGTGTATTCATTGTATATGTTTATCCTTTTAGGTGCTAAGTTAATACATGAAGTTAAGCATGATGTATGACATAGTCCATAAGTTACAACCAGTTGAGCTCTGTGATAACTGACTGATAAACTACATGAAAGCAATTCTTTAAGTAGAGTCTCTTCAAAGAACATCAAGAGAAAGAGGTCTGCTTTAAATGAAATTGCCAGGGTATCCCTATAATTGCTCAGTGAATCAGATCAACACAGATGAAGACAAAAGATAGGCCTACGCAGGATAGAATCAATAGGATTCAGTCACATTCAGGCAAAATTACATCACTCATTTACTCTCCTTTTATTTACTGAAAGCTTTATACTCACTGTTCTCTTGTCTTGTTATTTTGTTTAGTTAATAACTAAAGGATCACAAAATTGCCTGGTTTTATCGAGGACCTTGTTGTACCAAGCTCTGCAGGTATACATCCTTTTAAAAGGTGAGTAAAATTTGATGTTTAGTGCTGAGCAGACTGAGTAAAAGTTTTTTAATCCCTCTTCGAAAGGTTTTATTTGTTAAAAAAATGTTTTTACTAGTCTTTAAAAAATTTAACTATTCACTAGATTTAAATTTATATTCTAATTTGTATCCTACTTGTTAAAGATAACTGAAAAATGTTTGGGTATTCAGTCATGAAATTAAGTAAAGCGTATACAAAAATCCTGAGAATTCAGTAGATCATAGAGTCATTCTGAGGAGAAAGTTTTCACAGAAATCAAGAAAAGTGGCATTTGAATTAGATCCTGAAGAAGCTAAGTATGTTTTAGAGGTATAAGAAGGAAGACAGGCTTCTTCAAGAAGAAAATTCGACCCCCTAGATGGCACCAATTTGCCTTTAAAATCACTTTTATCTTGAGTCATGTCAGACAATTGTTCTCTAAGTTTTTATTTAATTTGGAGTGCCTTGTATCATGATCAGAAGCTTGTGTGTTTGCATAGTGGGAAATAAACTTTTTAAAGCAAAAAAAAAAAAAAAAAAGAAATTCAAGACACAGGACTACTAGTTTCATGTGTCTATATGATTAGGGGTGGGGGCCATATTCACATAAAGGACATAATATAAAGTTAAACCAAGATGGTATACAAAATACCTGGGAAGATTTAGGAAGATCCAAACCCAGGTCACCTAAGGCTGTGAGTACCTGAAACTGAAAACACAAGACAGACTGCTGCCAGGTTTGGAGGGTTTTGTAGGCTAAGTTGTAAAGTCCAAATTATCTTGCAAGAAGTGGGTAGTCCATGGACAAGTTTAACTACGATAAAAACAAGATCATTTTAGGAAGACAACTGTATTAAAAAACAGAAGGAGTCCACCTATAGTTTATTACAAAAATCCAGGAGAATTATGGAATGTACCATATATTTTCCTCACTATAATCCTAGAGGTGAAACCTATGATCCCCCATTTACAAATAAAAATCAAAACACACAGATTATTTAGCCAGGTGAAAGTCATACCCAGTATGTGATGGGCAAAAACCTGAAACTAAGCACTTTGGAATTTAAGCATTTAGACACTACTGTTTTTGTTTTGTTCTTTTCTAACTGCCCTATCTCCATGTTTGGCTACTAATACACTGAGTTAAAACAAAGCAAAAACTACATTGTGAAGATTTTAAGAAAAGATAAAGTATTAGGGAGGAAGGCTGTTCAGTGATAACAAATGCTGAAATAAAGATAATCAGATGAGTACTTAGAAAATAAAAGGGAAATTACACTTAGCAATTTGGATTACTACAATGGAGACAATCTTCCCATTTAGAATCAATTACAGAAAACATATTCAGCACCCTCAAAAGTCAAAATGCTATAGAAAAGATGACATCTCAGCAAGTGGCTTTACCATGTTTTGAAATTAGTGTTCACACACTCAAGTTAACAAAAGGCTAAAGAAAATAAGTTGCTGTAAACCAACAGAACATGATTATGATTTAGATTCTAGTAAAGGAAGAAAGTGATATATGATGAACTTATTTTAAATGGCAGTACCTCAGCAGATCTTTAAAACATGTCACCCAAAGCTACACATGGCCATATCACAGGAAAAGAGCTTAAATACTCATTACCTAAGTAACATGTATTAGTCAGCTACTATATAGTAACACATTGGTTTTTCCCATTTTCAAACAAAATTTAAATTTCAATTTATAAAAAGAGTCATAAAAAAGGAAACAGAAAATCCACCTACCTAGAAAAGTATCTGCAATGTCTACAAAGCTATGCACTAAAAGTCACTTTAAACAATTCCCCTTGAAAGAAGGTCTGTAGGACTGAAGGAAGGATTGGAGGACCCACAAGAAAACTCACAGAATCAACTAACATGAGCTCATAGGGGTTCTCAGAGACTGAACTGACCATGGGACTGATCTAGGCCCTCTGCATATATGTTACAGTTGTATAACTTGACCAAAGAGTCTTGTGGGACTCCTAACAGTGGGAGCAGGGATGTGTCTGACTCTTTCGCCAGCTTTTGGGACCCTACTCCTCATACTGGGTTGCCTTGTTCTGCCTTAATATGAGAGGAGGTGCCTAAACTTCCTGTAATGTGATATGCCAGGGTTGGTTGAATAGGAGGAGGAGGAGGAGTGAATGGGAGTGGGGTGGGGAGGAGGGACTGTGAGAAGAGGGGAAATTGTGGTTAGTATGCAAATAATAATAAATCATTTTAAAAATTCCCTTTGAAAAGAAGCACTTGATATAGAAATAAAATCCAATGGCATCATTAAAGAACAGTCAATTTAACAGTTGCAAAATACAATCAAAATGCCAATTCTATTCCTATGAATAGCAAAAATCTTTGCTATGCCAATAACACATATTCACATCTAAAAGAAAATGAAATGTTTGTCATTCAAGTAGAATATTTAATACTCTGTCATCTGGTTTCTTCAATTTGAGATAAAAGCAAACAAGAAAAATGAATTTTCATTAATAGGAACTGTTATAATAAGTTAGGCTTATATTCCTATTAGGGTATGTTTCATTATTATTTTTACTTAAAAATATTAGACAACAGGTAACTAACTGCAGCTAAGAGAGGCTACTAGAGACTAAAGTAATTCACTTATTCAAAGGGAAAGACTTAGTGAAATTGAGAATTATTTTTTAAGTCAATCCAAGAATAAGTATGTTTTAACAAAACTGTACCAGTAATTAATCTTTAAAATAACAACAACAACAAAAGAAAAAAAAAAACACCAAAAACCTAACAAGCGTTTAGGAAAGCACTTGCTGAGTAAACATGAGAAACTGAGTTCAGATCCCCAGCACCCCTGCAAGAGTCAGATAAAGCATGTGTCTATAACCCAGTGCTGGACGGAGATTAGGACGCTCTCCACAACTTGTTGCATCAGTGAATTCCAGATTCTGTGAAATATTGCCTCAAAAATAAATTCAAGCAGAAAATGGTTGGTTACTGCTACAATTCTTGCTAGGTGCATCATTAGCAGACACATGTTTCCAGACCAGTCATCACTAATTGGTGCTCACTTTCTACCTTGGTAGCAGGGATAAGACCCCTAAAGGGCTACCGTGCTCCAACACAATGTTCTATACATAGACATGCATATGCAAGTAGCACTAAGTGGACTTAGTGGTTTAAAACAAACTAGCACATGACATTGAAAAGTAAAAGGTATATAGAGAAGGAATGGGCGGAAGGGAGAAGGGGATGAACTGTATCAAAACAAATATGCACGAGTGAAATTATCAACAATTTAAAGAAACAAATGTCAGTTACTCAAGGTAAAATAAATTAGAAAAAAAAAAAACATGGGAGGGTGACAGAGGATGACATATTGCATAGGCAAGTGTACCTGAATACATAATACACACATACACACATACACACATACACACACACACACACACACACACACACACACACACACACACATACATACGCCATGCACACAAAACAAATCCTATCAGTCAAACACCTAATTCATTTCTTTTCTTCAGAACCCTCTTGCCTTGTGATGACTCCCATCTTCCAGGGTATGCACACAGAGTCCTTCAACTCTCCTGAAATGCCTTGTTCTATTCCTTCCTTATAACTTTAAAATTCTCCATGCCTTCCACAGACACTCTCACTTTTATTCATCATTAATTATTTTGCAATTGATTTACTAGGCAACTCTATATTATTCTCACACACACACAAACATATTTAAGGAAATAGAATTTATTTCCCTAAAGTTGTTTGGCTTTCCAATTTCCATGCAGAGGACTGAGAGAATTCAAGAAACTAAGTAGTTAGGAAAGAGGACAGCCGAAGAGTGCGTACATGAGTGAGCACAGAGGGGAAAGCAGAACATGAAGGAATAACTGAATAAAAACTGCATTTTTTTCTTTTTAACTAGTATATAAGACTACTAAGGCAGGGTTGAGGTTTCGTTTTGTTTTGGTTGTTTGTCTTTTATTTAGAGTCTTCTGTAGCACAAGCTAGCCTCAATCTTGCTATGTAATCAGCATTACTAGAAAGTCCCAATTCTCCTGCCTTCACATTTAAAATGCTGAGATTATAGGTATGTACTGCCATGCCTGGGTTATGTAGTACTAGTGACCAAACTCATGGCCTAGGGCATGCTAGGCAAGCTCTATTGCCTGAGCTACTGCTACAGGCCTCCATTAAGGCACTTCTGAACAAGGTAGATTTTAGGAGGTTCCCATCTCCCCCACCCCTGCTACCCAATACCACCATGTCACCTGTCTCTTTTACTTTTTCATGTCTTAAGTGTCCTTTGGCTACCCCTGTCCTTCCTTATAACCTCCTTATCACCCTCTTTTGGCCTTCTTTTAGTTACTTGGGATGCATGCACACATACATATTAGTGACTAGAATCCACATGAGAGAAATGAACAGCTGTCTTCAGTTTAGCTTGCCTCACTTAATTTTTGAACAGAAATGCTGAATTCATCAAAGTTGAAGGAGTGAAATGACTAAGCTCAAAGAAGGGATCCTAGCATAGTTTGGTGACAACTGGTTTGTGATTTAGAAAGAAACCCAAGAACACACATTCAGGTAGGGACAACTTTTTTTTTTTTATCTCGTTATTCCTGGTGTTTGTAACAAAAGCAGCATGACTAACCATTCAGATTGATTAAATTAGAAAGGCTCAGGGATGCTCTGATGAATGAAAATGGGATTGGAATGCATATTACCCATATGGAACAGAAATCCATGAACTCCTACTGCTAAATTAGGTCACACAAAATAAAACAGGACTCATTCTATTCCATGTCTTTCCTTTTTTGTTTTATTATTTATTATTTATTATAATTTTGTAAATTATTTATTATTTATTCAGCCAGTGTGCTGGCTAGTTGTAAGACAACTTGACATTAGCTAGAGCCTTCTTGGAGATAAGAGCCTCAACTGAGAAATGTCTCCATGAGATTGGGCTGCAGTCATGCCTGCAGGGCATTTTCTTAGTGATTGATCATGGGGAGGCTCAGTCCCTTGTGGAACTGGAGTTGGTGGTCCGGAGTTGTTTAGGAAAGCTGGCTGATCAAGCCAGAGGGAGCAAGCAGGTAAGTGTATCCCCCATGGTCTTTGCATCAGCTCATCATGCCTACCAGTTCCTGCCCTGCTTGAGTTTCTGACCTGCTTTTGATGAACTGTTGTATGGAACTGAGTGAAATAAACCCTTTCCTCCCCAAGTTGCTTTTCTTCATGGTGTTTTATCACAGCAATAGTAACCCTAAGATGAACTGGTACCAGGATTCTGGGGCATTGTTGTGCCAGATTTGACCATGTTGTTGTTTTGGGGAGGATTGTGGAAGAAAGTCCTTTGGACTAGAAAAGCCATTGAGTGTTAAGAGCTCAGAAGGCCGTTCTGTAGGAGCTTAGAAGATTGTTGAGAGCAGTGCAGATGATGGAAGCCTGGCTTGTGAAGACACACACACACACACACACACACACACACACACACACACACACACACACACACACACACACACACACACACACACACCTTCAAGTCCTTTAAAGATTCTGAGTTGAGAATCTATGGTTTGCTTAGTTGGAGCAAAATTGGTTATAACTCATAAGGCACCAGAACTACTGAAGTGAAATCTTGGTGTTGCTGGAGCTAAGAAATCAGCAGTGACAAAGAAGTGAACAGCATCATGGATTTCCCTGGGAAGGGGAAGTAGAAGAGATCTCCTTGATAAACTGGAAATGGGTGGGGGGAGATGCAGGGATGGGAACTTGAAGGAGCAGGTTGGGCAGGTTGGGAGTGAGACAGAGGGGGGCATTGCCAGGTTAGGGAGAAACCTGGTGCCAGGGAAACTCCCAGGAATCCACAAGGATGACCTCAGCTAAGACTCCTAGTAGTCGTTCGTGGAGCGGGTGCCTGAACTGGCCATCTTCTGTAATCAAGTTGGTGACTACCCTAATTGTTATCAGAGAGCCTTTATCCAGTAACTGATGGAAGCAGATGCAGAGATCCACAGCCAAGCACTGGGTGGAACTCCAGGTGTCCTCCTGAAGAAAGGGAGGAGGGATTGTAGGAGCCAGGGAAGCCTACTGATACAGCTGACCTGAGCTCTTGGGAGCTCTGAACCACCAGTTAGGAAACCTGCGTGGGACCAACCTAGGCTCTCTGCATGTGTGTGATGGTTGTGTAGCTTGGTTTGTTTGTAAGGCTCCTACCAATGAAATCAGAAACTGTCCCTGGCACCTAGATGGCTTTGGGAAACCTTTCCCCATGCTGGATTACCTCATCCAGTCTTTTTTGTAGCAGGAGGAGCTAGGTTGTACCTTAAGGTGGTGTGCCATGCTTTGTTCAAGCCCACAGGAGGCCTTCCCCTTTCTGAATGGAGATGAAGGAGTGGGTGGGGAGGGGAGTAGATAGAAGTTGGGGGCAGGGAACGGGAGTAGAGGAGAGAGGGGAGACTGTGGTCACTATTTAAAATAAATGAAAGAAATGTTAATTAAATAAAATAAAATTTTTAACAAGAAGAAGAATGTAGCATCACTGAGGTGAAATCTTCTGGGAAGTGTTTCCTCAGAGTTGGTACACAGAAGCTGTGTTCCAGAGGCAGCCAAGGTTGTAACTTGAACCAAAAGTTGAACTTGGTCATGTAAAAGTCATCCAGGTGGTATGGTTTTGAAGGCAACAGGGTCAGGAAAGCTGCTGCGGCCTGACACTGTGAGAGGCAGTACAGACAATTGGTGAAGGTGGAGCCTCAATAGCAGTTGAAGTTCCAGGATTAAGCGGAAAATGAAGAAAAGCTGAGACTCAGCACTATAAAAAGAGGCCATGATAGGCTACAGGCACACCTTGATGCTGGAAACTAAATGTACGTTCTCTGCAAGAAGCCAGTACTCATAACCGATGAGCCATTTCTCCAACGGCTGTTACTGTTCAAGTTTGTAAAATGTTCTATATTGTAATGTCAATATTAATGTATGATCTGGGCGGTGAACAAGAAAGGAAAGGCTGTGGCTGAACAGGGAGGAATTTGTGTGTGAAGCTGAAAAGGTGTCAGTAGTGTTGGTTAGTTTTATGTCAACTTGATACAAGCTAGTTATGGTATAGATAACTCTATTTCCTCATTTGGGGAAAATGCCTCCATAAGATCCAGCTGCAGGAAAACCTGTTCAACATTTCTTTAGTAATGGATGTGGGAGAGCCCAGTCTATTGTAGGTGGGGCTACCCATGGGCTGATTGATGGCCCTGGGTTCTATAAGAAGGTAGGTTGCTCAAGCCAGGGAGAGCAAGCGAGTAAGAGTAGCCACTATGGCCTCTGCATCAGTGTCTGACTTCAGGTTCCTGCCCTGCTTGAGTTCCTGGCCTCACTGCTTTGGATGCTTAACTGCTCTATGGAACTGTGAATGAGATAAACCCTTCCCTCCCCAAGCACCCTCAGCTTCCACCAGTCACAAGACATTACAGAATTTGCTTCTATTCTCAGTTTCCTAATGAGTTTTCCACAGTCCCCCAAACTGCTTCCCAATCCTCCAAATTGCTTCTTTTAGTTGTTGTTTGTTTGTTTGGCAGGGTCTGACTGTGTTGCTCTGGCCTGGAATTTCCTGCATACACAAGGCAGGCTTAGAAATCACAGAGGCCTACCTGCCTCTGCTTCCCATATGACAGGATAATAATGTACTCCACCATTCCTATCCCCAGAATGTCACTTTTGAACTAAATCTTCCAGCAAGGTTTCATACAATTTAAATATTCTTTATAAACTCTAAAAATGGTGATTGAATAAGAGAAAAGAAATTAATATACACAATAATTCACTTAACTATTCCCCGGCTTCTAGGCATTTATACTCGTTACAAATATTTTTTAATACTATAAAAATATTCTATTTGGAATATTCTTACATACAAGTTGTGGTAAATGCAGACAAACATATTAAGGGACCAAACCTGTTGAAGAAAGATAAATATGTTTTCTTTCACAAGTACTTCCTAGATTTTATGCAAATACAGTATCACATATATAGATATGTATGTATGACATAAAAGTGAAACTGTCTAGGGCAATAGTTCTCAACTGGTGGGTTGTAACCCATTGGGAGTCAAATGACCCTCTCACAGTGGTTGCTTAGGACCATCTGAAAACACAGATATTTATGATTCATAACAGTAACAAAATTACAGTTATGGAGAAGCAACAAAAATAATTTCATGATTGGGGGGTCACCACAACATGGGGAACTATATTAAAAGGTCGCAGCATTAGGAAGGTTGAGAACCACTGATCTAGGGGAACAAAGGGGCCAAGAGAAGGGAAGGATCACGGGGGATATAAAGTTGTATGGAAATACCTTTGTGTAACACAGTGCCATGCACATTGAATACAATTAATACAATAAATCTATGTTAATTTCTAGATATACATCTGGAAACAGTCTTACAAGTACCACCACTTCTTTAGTAACTGTAGGCACATTTAATGCCTTTGAATTTTACTGCTAAGCTGATGTCCAGAAAAATCAGACTTTACTTAATCTTCTACAACTATGATATATGGGTACTATTCACTTCCATGTGCTTGTCTGGGTTTCCAAACCAGAGTGATAAATAAACCTTATTCCAGGTTACCATCAGTTCTCTGCATTTTCCTAGGCAGTATTTTCATTGCTGTTGCAGCATCATTACTACAAGAAATAGTTAATGACAACTAGTTTTTAGTGGAGAAAATGAGTAAATGTAGATTGGATGGCAGCTTAGGAATTTTCTCCATACTCAAAAATTCAAGGTTTTTTACGTGATGTACCTTGCTCAGCATCTAAGGCACACTGAAATCACATCACTAACAAGGCGCTTAAGCAATTTGTAGTTAAAACCATAAAGTATCATATGGCTACACTGCTTAATATCCTAATTAGTTAGTTTTATTCAGTTTGAATGAAATTAAGTAAGATAAAAGAAGATAATGGATTTGTAAATGAAACGTAAGTCCTTCCATTAAGACATAGGAGAAAAAGCAACAGTTAATGCTCATCAGCAAATGGAATCAATTTCCACCGAAGTTCTTAGAAAAAAATGAAGTCTTGCTGGGCATTGGAGCACATGCCTTTAATCCCAGCACTCAGGAGGCAAAGGCAGGTGGATCTCTGTGAGTTTGAGGCCAGCCTGGTCTACAGAGTGAGTGCCAGAATAGGCTCCAAAGCTACACAAAGAAACCCTGTCTCAAAAAAAAAAAAGAAGAAGAAGAAGAAAGAAAAGAAAAGAAAAGAAAAAAAGAAAATGAAGTCTGTTGAAGTTTTCATCAGAGGAGAAAAAGAAACAACGGATGATGCTGTGGCTGAGACACTCCTCCTGCTGTTAGCTAAAGTACTAGTTTTGTAAGTTCTGAGGCTAACAAGATAAAAGGATGCTCAGTTAACCACTGTTTTCATAAAATGAGATACTAAAATTATGCACATATAACAAACTCATTTTTTTAAATAGCTATGTGACAGGGCACACAATGAGGTATTCCATATCAATAGGAAAACAAAAAAATGGTAAGTGTAAATGACTTATAAACTGCAATCTGTCAAGTTAATTTATCCAATTACATCTGCTATGCTTCCATAGGTATCAGTAAGCTCTGTCCTACTTATGTAGGACAAGATAAGATAATGACATTTATTCCCAACATAAATGTGGATCTCAACGTTAGCAGGCATCTATCTTTTTGATCAAGGAGTCTATGAATACAGTATCATTGTTCTTATCACATGTGGCCAGAATGAGAAACAAAGGCCCATGAAACAGGTTAAGTCTGAGTAATAACTTAAATAAAGCCATAAAGCTTTTCTGATTTGTTGAAATGCCATTTATGATCACAGTTTAATTGAAAATGGGAAGACAATGGTAAGAAAAGGTAACATGGACAATATAATTGAGATAGTGATTCTGTATGTTAAAGTTAACATACAATATAAAAGGGGGAAATGCACATTTCTAAATGCTTTTAGTAATTTACTTTGAAAACAGATTCTTATAGAATTCAGCGCTTGGTCACTCTTCCCTACAATCCTAACCTAACTTTGGTTTCTTTTTAATGAAAAAAAGGGAAAGTCAGCAAAACAAAATGCCACCATTAAATCATTCTGCAACATTTTGTGTCAAAAATGTAATGGGAAACGCACACATCCAGGGAAAGGTTACTGCTCTTCCAGAACATCTCACTCAGTTCATGCTCATCCTTTTACATAACTGTACAGGCACTGATAGTTTTCTCTCCCAATTTAATTTGGCATTTGAAGGATTACGGCATTTCCAGGAAAGCACAGGGCAGTGATTTTAGTGGTTATCTGGCTGGAAGTGATGCTGGGAAGGAGAACAGCTGCTATTTACCAGCCGTGGTAAAAGCCAGCTACTGGGCCATCGTACAACATCAGCCCAATTCCAGACTGTGTGTTTTCTTAATAAAACATGAGGCTACTCTAGAAAATAAGAACAAAACACAAGGGAAACTTTACACAAAGGTGTCTGCACCTATATTTATCTTTAAGTTATATTAAATGCATCATAATATGAAAAGCTAACTTTGTAATTGGTAACTGTAATTTATTTCCATTTAGGATAAATGTAATTGTTCCTGGAAACTGTGTCATAGTTAAGAACTAAAATGAAGAACAATCTCATATCACCCCAAATAGTGGCTAGTAGCAATACAGGCAATACAAGATATGCTACATCTACCTAGACAACATAAGTCATGTTTATCTATAAGCATTTCATTGTGTTTTTAAAAGTCAACATATTTTGTTTGAACAGAAAAGACAAGCTGATTAAGTTAAAGCAAAATTCTACTATAAACCTTAATAAAAAGGGAAGAAAATGCCTTATAATTAACTCAGACTTTTGACAGGATATAGTCTGTAAAATATGTAAGATAAAAATGAGAAAAAATATTATGGGTTAATAATATTAAAAATAATGATCACCAACATTTTGTCCTATAAATTATTCAGAATTTCTTATAACCAAGTAACATTTTGCATTTCTAAATTTCTCTTCCTTATGCCCAAAATTACAAAATTATGTAATGTGAGACTTAAAGGGTACTTCCAAATCAATTATGAGGGCAAAGTAGTTAACTCATCCTGTAAAGTACTTGCTGTTAAAAAACAAAGACCTGAATTTGATCCCAGAACCCATCATTATTATTATTATTATTATTATTATTATTATTATTATTATTATTATTACTAAATAGGAAAAAAAACAATAATAGCAGTCCTAGTGCTGCAGAAGACAGGTTCCTTTGTTCTCACTGGCCAGTCAGCCACACTTGCTTGGCAAACTCCAGGCCAGTGATAGACCCTGTTTCAAAAACAAGGTGGTCTGTTCCTAAGGAAAGATACCCAAGGTTAACCTTTGACCTCCATACACACAAGGCACCCCAACACACCAGTAAACCCCACAACATACAAATATTACACTACTGTAATGCAATGCTCCCTTGAAACTGAGACAACTGGTTTCCAGAAATACTATCTGCATTCCTCAAAATTACAGTCTACTTGCAGAGCCTTACCACAGTTCAACCACAAATTAACTGGGGATTAAACCAGGGTCTTGTATATGGTAATATATTGTTTATGATCTAATAAAGCCACTGAATATCAAAATCCAAAGCTAGCCACAGCCAGAGAGCCAGGCAGTGGTAATACACACCTTTAATTCCAGCCGCCATACTAATTAGCCATAGAAGCCAGGTGGTGATGGCACATACCTTTAATCCCAGGACTCAGCAGACAAAGGCAGATGGATCTCTGTGAGTTCATGGCCACCCAGCGTTATATTAGAGTGAGTTAGTGTAAAAGAGAAACAGCTCACACAAAGGAGATCTCAGCACTTGCGATTCCACGCCTTTAGCCCCAACTTTAGAGAATGGGGCATTCAAGGTTCAGTCTCAAGAGACTGATTCTCCAGTCATGCTGAGGACTGGATAGCCATTTCCATCTGAGATAGAGGTAAGAGCTAGTGACTGATTGCTTTGCATCTCTGATCTTCAGTGGCTTTATTAAATCATAAATAATATATTGCCACACTTGTATTTACAGGGCTCTTCCAATAAACTACAACTCTGTGATGGTTAGTATAAATTGTATGCCTGAGATTTGAAATGCCTGGGATATGAGTCCCTGGAAAAGCCTGTGAGAAATTAGTAGGTTAAGGGTTATGGCACAACCTGCCCACTAAGCTAAGCCCAAGCATTCATCTCCCCCTGCTTCCAGACTACAGATGCAATGCACCAGCTGCCTCAAGATTCTATCACCGTGACTCCCTTGCCAGGATGAACTATACCCTGAAATGAGAGGAAACACAACAAAAAAAACAACAAAATAAACAAAACAAAAACAAAACAAAACAAAAAAGACCTTTCCTTCCTTAAACTGTTTTTCTCAGGGACTTTTATCATAGCAATGAGACAAGTAACTAATATAGTCCATCCTGTAATCTTTTGCCTTGTACCACATTTTCTCCTAGTTACTATGTTTTCAGATAAGCCTCATGCTGTTTTTCACTACCATGAAACATATTGCCACTTGATTTAGAAAAAGCAGAAGCAGCATTGGAAGGGAGACAATCACTCAATAAACAAGAAAATGATATTCCAGTTTTACTAGTCCACAACCAATTCATGTACATCAACATTACTAACAGGAAAACTAAGATTATTCTAACAGCATATACAAAAGTCAGAGGACGAGCTGAAGAAGGAAAAAATATGTTGTTTTTTTTTTGGGGGGGGGGGGTCAGGTTCAGTAGTTTCGAGTCAATATCGTTAATGAGAAAACAAATGTAAAAGCCTCTTCTGTTAACTAAAATATCTGCACAAACACAAGAAGGCATTTTAACAGGTGAATAGGATCACCCATGGTCATTAACTCTTCAGTTAATGTCTTCTGAAAAGGGAAGCCTGTTCCCCACAAACTGAAGAGAAAACCAGATTAATGGTATGAGACTTCTCAGGCAAGGATCGCTGACACTTATGAACATTAGCACATAGGAAACAGTATCATTTTCTAAGCTTACTGAATTACAAATGGAGTGTAATCCATTGCCTTACATGGGTGTGCTTATTTAAATCACCCACCTCTACTAAAATAATAACCCTACAGATCAGAAAAGTAAGACCTACTTTTATGAGGTACATCTTATCTACAAAGTTCATTCACAAAATGAAAATAGTGACATAAAATGCTTGGATAAACTTTTACACAACACAGTGACTAATGATTTCACTCTCTAAAGTTTAGCACTATATTCAGATTTCTTTAACCTAGAGCAATGATGCATTGTTCCTAAGACAAAAGAACCACAGTATATTTTCTTAAAGGTGGACATAATTAACATTACTAACAATTTAAAAAGTTTAAGTACACATAGCATCAAAAATGTTCCCAAACAGCATGCCATCAAATGTATGTGTTATATATGTGAGCTAAATATGTATGCATGTGACATTTAGCTGAGTATAATACAAGTACAATGTAATTTCACTGACGTAGGAAATGATGATGTACTTTAAAGTTATCTAAAATGTAATCAGCTTCTCAAAGGTCAAGTATCCCAGAGAAGCATGGACAAAGCTCCATTCCCATCCTTATTCAAGATAAAGTATATGTAAAGAATAACACAGTGATATATAAAGCTTCAAAGAGTAAGTCCTCTGATTGTCTTAATAAATCTGCTTAATTAAAAAAAAAAAAACAGCACCCTTAGGAGAATAAGGTTCTAGCATTCACTTAACTGAAAAAACATGACAGTCTAGTAAGCTATCAAATAAAAAAATCAAAATGATCATGAAATGAGTGCCATCACTCAGCCTGTAACAATATTTTTATCAAAATATAGTGGGGTTTTTTTGGGGGGGTACAGGGTTTCACTATGTGAGTATGTAACTCAGTCTGGTCTCCAACCATTGATCCTCTTGCCTCTGACTCCCAAATGCTAGGATTAATAACCTCTGCTACATGCTTGGACAAGTTTTAAGCAACAGAGAAGTGAAATGTAAAATATCCAGGATTTTGGAATTTGGGGCCAGATGGTTCAAGTTTGAATTCATTACTTTTTAGTTATACAACTTTTGGAAAGTAGCCTGACTCTGTGCCTTAGTTTCTCACCAAGACCAATTCAGTGGCAAAAACACTGTCTACCTTATTGGGTAGCTAAATAATTTAAGATTAACATATAGGATGTGTGAGATCATGCAAAAATTACATGTTTTATTATAGTTATTCTTAGTATATGGGAAACAATTATCATTTCACCATCATGTGTTATATAAGCACATTTATTGTTCCAAACAACCTACATAGCAGGCATTATTATCTATCAGTTTTAACAGAAAATTAAATCAAGAGGAGATGAAGGCAAGTTGCAAACAAACACACGGTTCAGGCCAAGAGAGTGACTGATTATACATCATTCATGACATGTTATTGCCTCCCAAAATATAGAAAGAACCTCCAATTTTTAATAAAAGCCAGATACAGCTACATAGCAAGAAATCTTGCTTCAAAATTAAAAAATAAAATGAATATTTGAAGGGGTGAAAACTTAAGAGATGAAAATCAAAATGCAACAGATGTGTTTAAACAAAACAACTGCTTACTCATCAAAGGACTGATTTTTATTGATTTGTTTTTACTGTCCTAGAATAAGGAGACCCAGGGTGGTTAGAAACCTGCCTTCTAAGAGGCTTAATCTATTAATTATAAAGTATCATGGAAGGAATATACTCAAAATGTAGTCTAAAGCTATTTTAAAAATAAAAAAATTAAATATTGCTGGGCACAGTTGCACACGCCTGTCAATTTCACAACACAGGAAATAGAGGCTAAAGAATCACTGCATATTTAAGGCTCATCTGGTCTACATTTCCAGGCCAGCCTAGGCTACCCGGTCTCAAACTCACTCCCACCATATTCGCCAAAGTCAAAAGTCAAAAATACAATAAAACAGAGTAACAATGAGGTCATAATTACAAACCTTTGCTTAAATACAAGCAATTATTTAGGATTCAGCCTAGACTTGGAATATTGGGTTTTTCTTCCCCTTGATATGAACCCCATTAAAGGAGTTCAACAGTAGATAGTTTTAGTATAAACTATAGGAGATCTATACATTTTCAGAGACATCTTGCGATGACACTTGTGCTTTGCCTTTTATATTCAATCTACCATGAGAATTAGGAAGATTAAAAATGTTGTCAAAATATTCAAATAATTTGCTAAAACATGCAAGAAGGCAGTTTAGTAAGACTGTTTCAAAATAACAAGAAAAAACAAAGATAGGAGAGTCCGAGGCTGAGTTTAGTCACAGAGCATTTGCCCGGCATGGGTAAGCCCGTGCTTAGTTACCAGCACAATAAATATAATGAACAGTCATTCAGTAAAATCAATAATTTCTATGTTAGCAGTTTTTAATAAGTCAATAATGAAGCACGTCTATAATCAAAACAAAGTATACTTAAGAATTCTATCAAATTTAATTCTATCTTTCCTTAAAAGAACGAAAGTAAATTATATTTTAAAGTAATTTGAGTAATCCAGTTTTAGTAATATTAAGTGACATGAAAATAATGACCATGGCATAGGGTTGAGGTTATAACTCAGAAGTAGACACTTGCCTAATATGTCCTGGGTGGGAACAGGGAAAAATATCTTTGAAAATAGTAACTAAATGGCAGCCAAATTTAGCCTCATTATCAGTCCAACCAAATCTCAGAGAGAAAAACTCAATTATGATCCAAGAAATTTACAACCCTGCACACTGGTTAGGACAAAAAAGTTAATTAAAAATTTAAAAACCGAGACTCATTAGAGATTAATATTTGAAAATAAAAATCTATTATACATGAATTCTTGCTGGTGTCCCTAACAGTTTATGATACAATCAAATTTAATTTATGAAAAAACATCCAGAAGCAAGACATTTAAAATCTGAAAGAAATAAAAGTCCTGATAGCATTATTTAGGCATCAAGCTAACCTTGTAGCCAAAGTGTTTCAACATCTATTTAAGTTGCCACATACTCCAAAGAGATTTCAGCATGCATTCAATAGTGTAGAATTAGCTGAAAAACTGAAATGGTGTCACAGATTATTTTCTATCCTCATACTTCTGATTAACAGCTCTATGAAAAATAAAACTAAAAGTATCAGCTTAAGAGAACTCACAGGTAATAAGAATTTTACAGAAACTTTGTATTCTGCCTCTCATGTAGTAGTAAAAGGTGTCATGTTGTGTTTACCTAATTAATGTAAGTCATGAGGATTCTAATTCACTCTTGCTCTTAATTTAATCAAAGAGTAAAAAGCTCATGGAGAAGACAGACTTGATTGTCTCTCGAACTCATCTTTTGAAGAATCAAATACTTTGAAATAGAAGGATTACTACATGTGTACTCTTGTATGGATGGATCAGGTTCCTCCCCTTACCACACACACATACACATACAAGTGTGCACTATATACTTCAGCTACGGAAAAGCAATTCTCCATTAGTAAGCCTTTGAACATATCTACTAAATATGTATTTTTATATTGTGGCCCAATTTGCTTTTAGATTCAATTATAATTATAGGGTTTTTCTTTATTAAAAACAGCCAATGCTTAAATTAAGTTTATTAAGTGTCTATTATTCAAGTATTTCTGAGAGTAGTCAATGGAAATAAAAGTAAATTAGTTATTGTTAAGTGCCCAAGGTAAGTATAGAGCATTACTATCAAAGCAGATACATGCCTAGAAAAATAGCACAATTTTAAAGAGCCTCGCGTAAGCCTTTAGCATGTAAACTGCAGTTTTCAGAACATAAGGGAACATGGTTTTAATGGGCAATTTCTCAAGTAACTTTTAAGTTTAAAGAGCAAATGGCAAAATAGAAGTAATATGTGAAAAACTCCATAGGATTATTTTAAAGATAGGTTAAATATTTTTAAGACCTTGATAATTCTTATATTTCTCTCATCTAGTAGAAATACCTTAATCTAATCATCTTAGAAAATGCATAATGACAAATTCTAAACTTCATTTTGGCCCCTATATTCTAGAAATATTTTAAACAAAAATAGGGTTATGTATATTTTCCAGTACATATGTAAATTTTCAGAAGTACTTACTACTCACGACACACTTACCAATCGCAACACTCACTTACATAAGCATCCCTTACAATGCTATACAAGATTACTGTCACAGTACTTTCAGAGAAAGGATTTTATGACCATTTAGCAGCTATTCACAAGATAACTAAGCAAAGTAAGGTTCTGCTCTACTACAATAGAGGGGAAGACTAAAGCACAGAAATGCTAAGTAACTTTCCCAACACCTGAGAAAAAAAATTTAGACAGAGCAGGCAGTACAGCTGGAACCAACTAGTTATAGCTGGCCTAGAAACTGCAAATATGAAATAATATGAAAAATTATACATATAAACTCAACATTAAAACATTTACACTTAACTGAGGATGGAAAATAAATGTGAAGAAATTTAGTGCATAGCCTAAATTACAAACAGATATCGTTTCAAATTCAAAGCAGCAGACCCTATGGAATTATGGGTATTAGTTCATAGGAAGCTGAGAAAAAAAAAAGAAAACAAGCTACATTCAATAAAAACTTATTATGATCCATGGCACTTAATTTTCTGGGAAAATCTAAAAGGAATATACAATGAATATAAGGTATGTCTAACAAGGCACTAAAGTATATTTTGTATGTGTATGTTGGAGTGGTACATATGTGTGCTTGTGTGTGTATATATGGGTGTGCACATGCAGGTGAAAGATGTGGGAGCCAGAAGCCAACCGTGAGTGTTGTTTGTTGTTCTTCAGGAGTCATCTGCTATCTACTTTGGTTTATATTTACTTGTTTGTTTATTTTTATAAGTATGTTTTGCACTGAGGTCTGAGGTTCCCTGATAAAGCTATAGCAGCAGGTAAGTGAGCCCCAAGATCTGCCTGTCTCTTCCTTCCTATCGAAGGGATAATATGCACAATTCTACACACCCAGCTTTTTTTTAATACAGTGAATCCAACTTAATTTTTATATGTTAGTATGGCAGGTACTCTATTGATTAAGCTAGTTTCCCTACCCTTGAAATGTATCTTTATAGAAAATAGGCACGTATTTAAAAGATCCTTCACGAAACCATGGACTCAATCCCCAAGGTTACTAATAAAGAAATAAATATGTATGTGAATAATAAATATATTAAAATTAGGGTTAAATAGTATGTATGCATGATAAACGTACATAAAATATAATTTTGGAGGAAGGATTTTTCAAACAATAATGATGCCAACTACAAAATAAATGAGATGCCAGGCAAACTGACAAATACTAGGTATAAAATTAATTTATAAGCAGATGGCATTCTATATAAAAATTTCAATCCAAGAACAGTGGTTCCTAAACTGAACATATTTTTTAAAAGAAAGATAACATTACAACTAGAAACACTTGTCATTATATCATACCTACTTTAACCTCAAAAGTTCTAATGAAAACATCTTAATTGCATCTATGTTAATTTCTTTAAAGTTTCACAGGTAATTAATGCTGCTATCTCTTAATAAGGTAAGCCAAAAAAGCTACCTTTATCATCAATTCAACAGTAACAGAAATAGTTTTACCATCCAAAAGACTGACTTTCCAGTGCTCCAGATACTGCATATTGCAATAAAGTGGTTAGGAATAAAAACTTATAATAGAAAGTCATGAAATAGATAAGAAAGACTAATTCCACCCAAAAATCTTATCAAGTCTAGAAGATGAAACCTATTCTTTAAAAGACAACTAAAACATGACAGTTTGGAAACACCCTCGAATAAATTACTTTTTGAAATAAAAATTGCACTCATTCCTCATGTTAAATATATCCAAAAATACATCTAATTAAAAATCTAGTGATCTTATAGTAAATGAATCAGAATTAATGTAATATCTCCAAAAAAGGATAGTCTTGTATATTTGTTCAAATAGTTACAAGACAGCAACGAGCACCTAAATCTGTACAATTCCAAACTCGTCAAGCTCTTCAACCTTACTTCCAGACCCCAGGAAATTACCTTTGAATTTTCTTAATTACATGAGGCTGTAAAAAAATTGCATAGTTTTATATATACACTATGTTGCATTTGTGGTCAGGATATCACTTTTGATAGTCTTCAAAAATTATAATAGGAAGACAGGAAATCCTGTGTTTATCTTACACTTGGAAGAATTTAGTTAATCTTTAGAAATCCCTACAAGAAGGGAAATGAATTGCTTCAAAGAAATATTAGCTAATAACAGTTTCCTAGCTTTCTACTTCTTCAATGGAATTTTCACTTTCTCCTTCTTCAGTAAAAAGCAAAAACCTAATTTTTAAAGGACCTGAAGAAAGACAGATGGGGATCTTACTTTTGGAAGTCCCATAAAGTCAGAGAGAGAGAGAGAGAGAGAGAGAAAGAGAAAGAGAGAGAGAGAGAGAGAGTGTATGTGTGTGTGTGTATGTTGCCCTGTGTACCTTTATGATGGTGCACATCAATAATGTTATGGGTTCTTCAGATTTTCTAATACTTCAGTGGTTAAAAGGATACTTTATAGAGATACTGACAATTTATATTTTAAGTTGAAATTTGTTATAAATGTCTTACATAGTTTATGCAATCATGAGTATTATTTAATAAAGTTTGTTAGTTGTTTCAAAAAAAAAAAGCAAAAACCTAACAACTTTCTATTTTATATTCGATGACATATTTTTGAAGTTATATTCTTAGTGAGTGAAATACATGACAGCATTCTAAAAGTATTTTAAATCATACAATACAAATATATGTGTCTTATCAAATGTTTTATTCTTTTTGAAATGTTACTTTCTTTGTCCCCAGTTAACTGAATATAGACTAGCTAAACACAATTTCTGAAGGAACTCGAAAATGTTCCCTTACATATTGTGTGAATCTTTGTGTCACTGTCCTCTGAAGGACTAGTAACTTTGCAATGAGCACCTTTTGCTTTCCACCTGCCCCTACCACCACCACACTCAGCATGTAGTTTCTTCTTTTAGCCAGAGATGCAAATGGCTAAAACTGCAAGTCTCTGCACCTGAGGAGTGCCCACTGAGCAGCACCAGCTGTGGCTCCAGGAAGGCACCACGTTCTACTTCGATGTTTTTGAAGTACAAAACAAAACAAACAAAGAAGAAAACCAAATAAAAAGTAAAGTCTATCTAGGCCATCTTTTCACCTTTCTTTATTTCATAACAGAGAAGCATTTAACACATTCATTTTGAAAAGCAATAAGGAACTGCTAATGCATTGTTGCCAATCAAACTCTATAAAAACCAATGTGAAAATCTGCAACTTTTACGATGATACACCAAGAAACTTTAGAAACTCTGTGGTCTGATGAGATAAAGCAATCATCTTAGTACAAGGTACTCAGAACAAACATTTTTGCAGCCTCTTTATACAGGCATTAGCAATTTATTCTCAAGAGAAAAGGAATTCTCTTGCTCAAAATTCATACTGTCACTCTTATTCATATCTAAGTCTGGAGTATAAGCATGTGTAGCAGGTTAATAAGTGGAAAAAAAAACCTATTTCTGAAGTACCATTCTCACTAAATATTTTATAAAGGACTTATTCAGTAATTTTTTTTTTACTATATCTGTTCTTAAAAAAAAAGAGAGAAAGAAACCAAATGGTGGGCATTTAACTTTAACCCCTAAAGACAAAGTCTCAGTGTTCCATTTACCTGACAAGATTCTCATTATCTCCAGTTCCTTTGCAAGTTGCACATTCTGTTCTTAAGTCTTCAGCCTTGGGCTTCTTTTGCAACACAGACTGCCTCTGCCTTCTTTCTCTAGGAACTCTTTCCTGCCATTCGGAAAAAGAAAGTAAACTAAACAAACTCTGAATAGGAGGAAAAAGGAAATCACTCAAAGCAAGAAAGTTTCCCTCTGATCAGACATTGTAAAGAGAATTTTACTTATTCGAACCTCATGCTTTTCTTCCTCGGGAACAAAGCTTCTCTTTCGTCCTCTGGTTCTCTGGAAAGAAAACCCATAAAAATACTTAAGGTTTAAATCATGCTAAACACACATTTTTCTCTGTTAAGTTTTATGGCTTAAGTTATAGTTGGAAAATTGGTATTTCTTCTTAATGTCAGATTCCTCTACTGCATGTTGGTAAAATTATGTCATTATACTAACTTTTAAGAAAAATACACAAATATTTGATAGGAAAAGAAATTAATTTTCCAAAACTATTCTAAAGGGTTTTCCTCAACACTGCATACCTATATATACAATTTACTCAGAACATTTAATTTTTCATATCTTATCAAAAATCACTTCCACAACTAAAACACTGAAACAGGAATAATACTGTACCTACTGTTTTCCCACACATGTACTTATCCATGTTGTGCAACTAAAAATAACATAGGCAGCCATTAAAAAGGTGGGAAGCAAAAACCTCATAATCCCCAAATCTCAGTTAAAATAAGACTAAAATAATTTAATAAAAATTATATCCTGTATTTTGGATTTCATTTAGCATTTGAAAGACTGCATCTACATGTTTAAAAATAATACAATTTTGCAGCCAATATGGTTAAACTCTCCATCCTACACCTGCTTCTGAAGATTTAAAAATCCCCATCTGCAGACCACAGCTCTAGAGATGAGACAAAAGGCATCAGCTGGAGTTTACTCTAATGCTGAGATTAAAAAAACAAAAAAACAAAAAACAAAAAAAAACATTTATTTCTAAGTTAGATAGGTACTAAATAATTCTCAACAGAATTATTTTCTAATATGCATCAATTTTCTAAATGCATCGATGCTGACTTAAACTTCAGTTCTTCTGAATATTCAATCCCTTGCTAATTAGTACCAATTCATAAATCTCATACTGTACTGTGTAATTTTCCAACAACAACCAAAATCCAATTAAAGTCATTCAAGACAAGATATGTAGCCATTTATATCTGTATTGCCCATTGGTATCTTTTAAATACATTATAGAATAATTTAGTAAGAAAAGATAATATTTCGTCCAGGAAAGAGCTGCAAATGCAGGCCCTACTAAATAAGTTCTTACTTTAAAACTAGGGCAGTGTGTTGCTCCTCAAACGATCCACCACTGACCATACACACTAATGTCCAATGGGCACCTGTTTAAAAGGTAGAATTCGTAGGCTCATTCCACTATATTGAATTAGAACCTTCCTTTTAACAGCAATATGAAGTTACATATGTTAACTTTAATCCTTCTTTACATTGTGTGAATATATGTTGCTATAAACAAGCTAACTGGCCAGTAGCTGAACAGGATAAAGTTAGGCTGGAAAGTCAAACTGAGAATGAAGGGAAGATGAAGGGCAGAGTCAGAGAAGTCATCAGCCAGAGGGAAAATGAGTCAGACACACAGAATATGATAGAAGTAAAAGCCACAAGCTTCAGACAGCACACAGAGTAATAGAAATGGGTTAAGTTGTAAGAGCTAGGTAATTTCAAGCCTGAGCTATTTACTGGCCAAGAATTTATAATTTATATTAAATCTCCAAGTCAGTTATCTGGGAAGCAGTTATTTGTCAGTTATTTGTCAGCAGGAAAACTCCATTACAGACATCGACACAAAAGAGCGCCAACTTGGGCTGGAGAGATGGCTCAGATGTTAGGAGCACTGACTGCTTTTCCAAAGGTCCTGAGTTCAATTCTCAGCAACCACATGGTGGCTCACAGCCATCTGTAATGAGATCTGGTGCCCTCTCCTGGTGTGCAAGGATACATGCAGGCAGAACACTGTATACATAATAAATAAATACATAAATAATCCTTTTTTAAAAAGCTCTAACTGTTGACACTGAAGTCCCAAGTCTTTACAGTTTATGATTGCCTCTTTGCATGTTTTCCTTCTGCTTCCTACACCAGTTACTATTCACCTCCAAACTTGTAAGGACCATGTTAGAGCCACCTTTCTATACCCAACTAAATACAATACAATGTTTATCCCATCCCAAGGTTTAGAAATCTTATTTTAATAAAAGAAACTATAAATGGTTCATATGAAACTAATACATGATTACACTACACCAGACAATACAAATACAAGATTTGGCAAAAAGTTTAAACTATTTTTTCCCTTTCCTGGTACTCATTTGATTACCATAACTTTCATATATAGGCCATTTCAGTAAGGTTTCGAATGATAAAGTATATTAAAGGGGAAATACTCAAATTACACATTAAAATTCAACAAACTTCTGCACAAAATGCTTAAAAGCTTTCACAACCCGGATTGTGAGAGGAGAAGTTAGCCACGTAACTATAAATCATCTAGCTTTGAATAATTTTCTCAGGACTTAAATCACCTGGCCCCTGGTCTGTCCCTAGAATATCCACTTGGAAAAATGTGAGAAAACAGACATCAAAAATATTTAAATGGTCCCAAATACCATGAAATTTTCATTTTTAATCATTTGAATGTTGTTTTTATAAACTAATATCCAAAAACATTCGTCTAAAAACGTTATTTCAAATTCTCAATGCTGCAGTCTTAACACTATTAAGTACTTGTGAATAACTAGCTAAAACATTAGTGTAACAAAGGCAGATTCTAGGATATGTCATTCTCCCTCAATTGACAACTACCACTGGTGGGGGCAATTATAACAATTATACATGTAAAAATGCCATAATAAAATCTGTTAATTTGCATGCTAATTTAAAATTCTTTGGGGGGGATTGTTCAAGACAGGGTTTCTCTGTGTAGCTTTGGAGAATATCCTGGCACTCGCTCTGTAGACCAGGCTGGCCTTGAACTAACAGAGATCCACCTGCCTTTGCCTCCCAAGTGCTGGGATTAAAAGTTTGCGCCACCAACACTGGGCTTAAAATTTTTTAATTAATTAAACATATGAAAACCATACACTGTCCCTTGGTTTAATTACTCACATGTGAAGAAAAGAAAAGAAAACATTAAATGTGTCAATTCCCCTCATCAAAATAATGATCTAAAAGAAGCAGTGTTCGCTGGAAGAGAATTTTCAGTCAGGACTGTGAAAATATACTGTGTTTAAAAAGCACATTTAAAATGCAAAAATTTATGAGTCATGGGTAATAAAAATCAGAGGACTTCAAAGAAAGTGAAGCCGATGCATTTGTGACTGTAAGACTAGGAAAGGACAGGTCTCAGGAAGCCCAGGGGAAATTGTGGAAAAGATGGAAAAGTCACCAGACATACACAGCATAAAGAAATGAAAAACAAAGTCAGAAAGCTTTCAAGCTACATTAAAGTTATTAGAAAACATGCCCAAAAGTACAAATATCATTTTTAATGTGACTTCAAAAGAGACATGAACACTCTCATTTATTTGCTTCAAAAGTAATCTCTTTGCCTAAAAGGAAGAAGATACTTTCCACACAAAAACAGTGCAGAGAAAATGTCTATGTAATATAGTCCTCAGAAAGAAGCACCCCAGGCTGCCTTTGCAGTAACTCCTCAGCATCACCCGTAAAATATAAGCAGTAGAAGAGGAGAATAGGACCAAGTCCCAGGATCGAGTTCATGAGTCCACAGCTATCAAACTAGAAACTACAACAATAACTAGGTAAGAGAAAAATGAAGGTGAAACATGAAAATAAATTCACACGATATGCAGATCGTTTAAAGTTTCAACTAAAGCTTAATTAACAAGACTGTTCTTAAATGTAATTCATATTTTAATATCTTTACTCTGACATACACTAAGTATCCATTTAAAAATTGCTGTAAGAAAGACGTTAAAACAATTTTAACAAACAGATTTTGTGACATTTCAGTAAGAATGAAACCCAAAGTTCAGCATTGGTGACAAAGGACTGTAAAAGAGCTTGTGAGCAAAGCTTCGTAAGGTGCTACCAGGATACTTAGCTGAGTAACTTAACTGGGCTGAGTTATTGTGTAGGTTCATATCAACTCAAGATACACCAGTCATCTGGGAAGAAGGAATGTCCAAGGAAAAAAACCTCACCAAATGCGGACAAGACTGGTGCATTTTCTTAACTGATGTTTGGTGTGGAGCCTAGAACATGCTAGACAAGTACTGGACCAATAAGCTACATTCCTAGCCCTTGTCAACTCATTTAATTAGCTCTCTATCCAGTGCACAAACATCAAACAACACTGCTGTCCATTTTGCAGGCTATCAGTAACTAAAAAGGTAGTATGTTCTATTATAAAAGAATTTAGTTGTTAGTTCCTTTATTACCTGAACATAAAAAAAAACTGTTTTTAACCTAATATTCATTAATAGAAGTCATTTAAGTAAAGAAACATAAAGGAAAAAGCTTTGTTGTGTTCTAAGTCCTATCCATGAAATTAATAAGCATTAATAAAAATTTAATTGTAATGGCAATAAGGACACCAAAGGAGTGTTATGAGAATATTATTTCAATTATTCCTGATAGTGTCCTTTCTAGAACTTCATCATTCACTCATCCTGTTTTCAGATGCATCCTGTGTTCTATAAGGGAATTAAGATCATTGATGCTGCTGACCTGAACAAAAGGGAGCTCATTGTCCCCAGAGGGATAGCTGGGAAACCAGCATGGGACTGATCCAGACCCCAGGAATGTGGGTGTCAGTGAGGAGGCCTCGGAAATCTATGGGGCCTCCTGTAGTCGATCAATACTTACCCCCAGCATAGGTGTGTACTTTGAGAGCCCATTCCACATGGAGGGATACTCCCTGAGCATAGACACACAGGGGAGGGCATAGACCCTATCCCAAAGGATATGACAGACTCTGAAGACCCCCCCCATGGAAGGCCTCACCCTCCCTGGGGAGCAGAAAGATATGGGATAGGTAGGGTGTTAGTGGGGTGGCAGGGGAGGAGGGGAGGGAGAAGGAACTGGGATTGACATGTAAAACAAACTTGGTTCTAATTTAAATAAAAAATGGAAAAAAAGATCATTGATATTGAGAGATATCAATGACCAATGATTATTGATTCCGGTTATTTTGTTGTTGTTTTAGTAGTAGTTGTCGGTGGTGGTGGTAGTATGTGTGTGTGAAAGTAAAATCACATGATCATCTCATTAGCTGCAGAAAAAGTCTGACAAAATTTAATACCTCTTCACAACAGAAGTCCTGGAATGATTAGCAATATAAGGGACAAACCTCAATGGCAATTTACAGAAGATCTACAGCCAACATCAAATTAAATGGAGAGAAACTCAAAGCAATTCTACTAAAATTAGGAACAAGACAAGGTTGTCCACTCTCCCCATATCTATTCAATATAGTACTTGAAGTCTTAGCTACAGCAGTGAGACAACTAAAGGGGATCAAGAGGCTACAAATTGGAAAGGAAGTAGTCAAAGTATCACTATTCACAGAAGATATGATAGAATACACAACTAAATACATGGATTAAAGTTATCATCCCATATACAGAATGGGCATTTAGGATGTAGCTGAGTTGGCAGAGTGCTTGCCTAACATAATAGAAAGCTCTTGCTTTAGTTCTCAACACCATATAAAGTTGGCTGTGGTGATGTGTCAGAGCATGGTCCAGGAATAGTCATGTGAGGAGAAATCTTAGTGTTTGTGGAAAAAAAAAAAGAATCTTGTGATGTCAGTTTCTTTAAAAAAGAAGGAGGAGGAGGAGGAGGAGGAGGAGGAAGAGGAAGAAGAGGAGGAGAAAATTGTTCTTGAGATTCACTTTGCAGGTGTAGTGAACTGGAATGAGTTTACATCAGATGATTCATTACAACTACCTATCGTTACTTGTTTATATGCCTCTATGGGAAAACGTGTTTTGCTACGTGTAGCCTGTGCCTGTGATTCCGCACAGCTTGAACTCATGAGAACTTTATTCACGTGATGCTTCTTAACCTTCGAGTATAAATTGTCCAATGCTCTGGAAAAAGTTGGTTACTGCATGAGACTTTAGTCCATCTCGTTTTTAGGCTCCATTCTCCAACAGTAAGCACTGGTGCACACCTATAATCCCACCATGTGAGTTAAAAACAGGAGGTTCAAAACTTCAAGGCCATCCTTGCCAACCAGTAAGTGTGAAGCCAGCCTTTTGAGATAAGGAACTTTGAGATAAGTGATAACTCATAACTATCTGATAACCCATAAGGACTGACCTGCAGTCATGACTTCTGAGGGGAGATATCTTTTACTTGTTTCCTTTGTGCCAAGACAGATTTTTGCTTTTTGCAAAAAATAAAAGAACTTTAACCTTGAGACAGATACTTTTAAATTTAGTGTTATCATTTGTTTTGTTATATTTTAAGGGCCTTTAATATTTTAAATTTGTTTTATTTTAAGATCCTTTATTATTTTAAAGTTACAGTTGTCTGAAAAATTCCATTTTTAAAAAGCATGTAACAGCCTTTATTTTGTTATTTCTTGAAAAGCTGGTGGGGGGGGTTGTTTTTTGTTTGTTTGGGAGACAGGATTTTACTGTGTAGCCCTGGATATCCTTGTCTTGGAACTCATTCTGTAAACCAGGCAGGCCTCAAACCATGCAGCAGACCTGCATTTTGTTTTGTTTTTATATTTTATGTGTCTCTGTGTGTGGCTGTACATACATGCCTTTGACCATCAATGTGCCAGAGCACATGCATGAGGACAGAGGACAATCCATGGTGTTTGGTCCAGTCCTTTCCTTTGTTCCATCTTATGGAACAAAATGAAATCTAGTGAATTACAAATAGTCTGCAACTCAGCAAATCTACACATTCTCTAAATGCTCATTACCATACCACGGGGGGGGGGGGGGCATTTATAGAACTAGCTAAAACAAAGATAATGTTACAGAAAAAGAAAAGTGTGATTTCTCCATTCACATGAAGTCCCAAACTTGACAGACTAAATTAAATACTGTTCATGACTACACAGGTTTGAAATACAAAGGAAAAGATTAGGGGAAGAGAAATAGACAGCTGAGGTGAAAGGTAATCTGTTATACATGTGAGCTCTTGAGGCAGGCCCAGGAGTCTACGATTTAAGTAATGTCCTATTTTTAAGTGGAGTGTTAGATATACTGGTACCCACCACTAAGCTTTTACCTGAACCCACAAACTAGATTCTCAGCTAAATACAATGTACTAATATTGAATACTGAGTTCATGGACACAACCAAGAGCAATACGGACAAACATACAATATGAGAGTATATTTATGCAATAAATCCTTTATCTGCTTAAGTTTTTGCATCAGAATGTCACTGAGAGCAATAATGAAGAATAAATACCGTGTTTCTTATTGGAATCTTCTTGGGTTCTGGTGGCACGTCCTGTGGAACAAATTTCACTGGCTCCTTAATCTGTCTCCTTGATCGTTTGGTTCCATCTGGCAAGGTCTCCATGGCCATTTCTGCTTCCATGTCACTGCTCCCTGCCTGGTCACACTCTGAGCACTGCCTGAACAAAGTTTTGTTAAGGTAAGATCATATATTTATTTCCTTCTGTTTTTAGCTACAATTGCTATAAATACAAAAAGAACTTATCCACAAATACACACAGGTAGTGTGATAATGACAACACACAGAAACACACTAGGCCTGCCAAAAGGAGTACCTTGACTATATTACAGAAAGCAATTCAGTATATCCACATAAAGAACACATGCAACAACGCTGTTGTGAACCAACATAACTCAGAGATCACTGATGACTAAGAAAGGACCTCCCCTGTGGAAATAATGGCTGTTTTAATGTGACATGTACTGAGACGTTTTTTTTGGATTTTTATTCTTATTTTCCTCTACCATACCTTTTCATTGTATTTAATGACACAGTGTGCTGAATATAAAAGCCATAGCATATCCAATTCAATAGGATCAAAGTACATTTTCAGGGAAAGCAACGATTATCCTGGAAATGTCAAAAGCATGTACCTGAATTCATTTAGTAATCTATGGCACTACTATGACACATAAGCTTAATAATCAAACTCATTTAATCATCCATATACTTACTTAATAAATACATTCTATCAAAGATAGGTCCTATAGTTTGTGATTCCTATGCAAAAAAACTTAAGATAATTAAAGTAGCTGGGCATTGGTAGTGCACACCTTTAATCCCAGCACTCGGGAAGCAGAGGCAGGCAGATTTCTGTGAGTTCAAGACCAGCCTGGTCTACCGAGCAAGTTCCAGGACAGGCTCCAAAACAATACAGAGAAACCCTGTCTCAAAAAAACCCAAAGGGGAAAAAAAAGATAAAGTAATCAAAACCTACTGACAATACCCACTCAAAGATCAAAGACCCCAATGCCAGGCATGATAAGCTGTCTTTTGATTTGTAGGCCAGGGTTGTCCAAGAGACTTCCAAAACATTACAGGCTATTGCTATTACCCACAGTTGCTCACCAGAGGCGAAAGTAAATCCCTATTGCTAAAGACACCATGCACTTCCACCACAGAACCTAGAGGTCCTTAAGCTGGAGCTTACCTGAAAGCCTCCTAACCTGAGAACTAACTTTCACAGTACCAGAAGGCACCATACAAGTTTCTAGAGGAAGAAAGCAAGCAACAGTCCTAACCAGCTATGATGACTATGAACCACAACAATGACCAATATGGCAGGCACAATTACCCTAAGAGTACAGTAGTGGCATGCATAACTTGGCAGCAACCAACAATTTTGTAACTGGACTTAAGTCCTGCTCAAAAAGATGAAAACCATGCCTGGTACTCAACTACCCAGGGCTAACAAAGTCATGGATCTTAGAACAGAACATACAAACCACCTCTTTAATAAACCAGCATAATTCCTAACTACATTTTATATATCTGTCCTTATACCCATAGGTAAGAATAGTTTTTATACCTCATCAAGAAAACATCTTTTAGTAATAGTTGAGACCATTACAGAAAACCACAACCAATCAAAATGCAGAGTTGTGACATCCAGTCCCTATGGATACATCCACAAAACACTAAGGCTTGGGAACATTGGTAGAAAGGTTGCAAAAGGGAGTCTGTGTGAGACTCTGAGACTGTCTCCTAGTACATGCCTTTAATCCCAGAACTTGGAAGGCAAAAGGCAGGCATGAGTTCAAGGCCGGGCTGATCTACATAGTGAGTTCCAAGACAACCATGTCTACACAAACAAACAACCAAAAACAACAACAACAAAACCCAAACAAAAAAAAAACTTCAACTAATGGCAAAATGTTATTTTTGGGTAAGAAGACAGCAGACAAAAAGATGCCTCCTTGTGACCAGTTAAGGGGAAAGGTCATATTCGCCCCCACTCTCCCAAAAAAGAGTCAGCAGTTTATCAAAGTTGTGACCAGTTGCCTGAAAAATGCAGAGTGAAAGACTGGGATGTACAAAAAAGAAGTAAAATATACAACTCACAGAGGCAAATGCACATGTTTTCCCTCATGTGCATATTTCTAAACTATGTTTGTGTGTACACTGTCTCCGTGCAGGTGAAGGCCAGAGGAAGTCAGATATCTTGTGTCTTCCTCAATCAGTTTCCACTTTATTTTTGTATTGTTGCTGTTAAAATTTTTTTTACATACAATATATTCTACTCATGCTCTCTCCCTCCTCCAGCTCCTCCCAGATCAACTTCATCTTTTTTGAGACAGGTTTTCTCATTGAACCTGGAACTCATGATTCAGCGAGACTAGGCAGACAGAGAGCTTCTAGGATTCTCATGTTTTTGCCTCCAAGGGCTAGGATTACACACACCCAAAGCCACACAGCGACCCTTATTCTGGTCCTAGGGATCCACACACAGGTCCTCAAGCAGGCACAATAAGCACTTCAACCCACTGAGCCATCTTTCTAGGCCCCTAAATCCATAACCTTTTGGACAGATTGCAACTCCAGGATTCAGGTCTTTCTCTTTTCTAAAACTAGAAAAGTTATGTTTGTATAACAATAATATTCATGTTCACCTCATAGTTTTTTCTTGCCTGTATTTCCCTTCCTGAAATATTATAACAATCAGTTTATTAAAATCTGAGCATCTGTCTCTTCCTTGGAATAAACGTAGGATATTCATTACATACATCTGGGATGGTTACTGTTAACAGTTATCTTGCTGGAATCTAGAATCAACTGGGAGACTCTAAGGACAAGCTTGTGGCCTGTGAGGGTATCTGGAGTATGTTAACTGACATAGAAAATCCATCTTATTGCATGACCATTCCCTAGGCAGGAGATACAGATCATTCTACCTTGACAATCCAGCCACAATGACCTGTACCTTGAACTGTGAGCAAAAATTACCCTGAATTGCTGAATGTTAAGTTGTTTCTGTTAGGGTGTTTCATCACAGAAACAAGTAAAGAAACTTTAATAAAATCCGTATAATGATTCAACATGACTATGTCAATGTAAAGATAATTAAGAAGTGTTTATCAGGGCTGGGGATGTAATTAAGTTGGTGGAGTATTTGCTAAACACACCACAGCCCTAGGTTCAATTCATCATATCACATAAACTGAGCATGTTGCTACAGGCCTATAATCCTTAACTCTTAGGAGGGAGAAGGAGGAATCTTAGGAAATTGACAGTTATCCCCAGCTATATAATGTCATCAACACAAGACTGGAAATGAGAGTCTGTCTTAAAAATAAAATTTTTTTTTCAAAATTTCTGGATTTTCAAACAATGGATGATGAAACTTAAAATTCATTTAACTTCAAACAATGGCTGATGAAACCTAAAATTAATTTAACTTCAAAATAAAAATAAAGAATTTGAGAAATACCAAATCATAAAATGAAAGAAAATTATAAACCCACCAGAAAAACCTCTGGTGCCTTATGTAAGAAAGAATACAATACTAAGATTAAAAATTTCATTTCCACAAAATTTTATTTTACTCATAGCTAGAAGACTTACAAGTGTTTAACTCAAATGTATGAATAAAAAATACTTCACTATGAATTAGTAATATAACAAACCAATTCCAACCATATCCAGTCTGTTTTACTCACCAGTAACTGTTTTTGGTCTTTCTTGGCATCCTTGTAAGAGGAGGATCAAGGCACCCGAGATGGTAATGCAGCTTACAGGTGTCACACAGCAAAAGAAGATGCTGATCATGGTTCTTCTTACAAATTCCACAACTTCAATAAAAGCAGCAAATGAGAGTTACCCTGATGTCCGTAAAGGAACAGTTTAGTTACAGCAGCTGAATTCAATAGCTTTAATCTTGAGTACTTTTCTTCTGTTATGGCATTTCTGGTCCTTTGAGACTGAATCTTGCTATATGGACCAGGCTGGCCCTGACCCCATGATCCTCTTTGTCTGAGTAAGTAGGAAGAACAGATGCAACAGGACCCTGCAATAACTTATGTTTTTCGTAACATGCATTGCTTTAACAATGCCAATAACTCTTAGTTCTAAATAAAGAATGTTAAAAATAGCTTAAATCTAATATAAGTTTAAGGTTTTCTAAAGCTAAACCCATTAAAGGAAAATATTTAACGTATGTATTTTCAACATAGCCTTTTATTTATTATGTAAAATTCATTTAGCATTAGTTTAATTTTTCTTTAGAAACATAAACTATGAAAGAAACATAATTGTGAAAAAAAAATTGTAATTTTGAGAACTACCCTGAAGGTCTAAAGAAATTATTTCACAAACACCTTTGTTTTTATTAACTGCAAACCTTTCACATAGCCTTAGACATATAAATAAACTACATTTCTATGTCTCTTTTCACAAAAGTCAGATCTTGAATTAAAAAACAAGTACCATACTAATTGATATAGTCCAAGCTTTAATAACTTTTAAAACCATTAACATCTTTTGTGGGGAAAAGTAATTTTACTTCTAAGAAATGAAGTAAATAAGCACTATGGCTTGAAAATTTAGCATATATTTGTATTTGGAATGTACAGAATGAGGGAAAAGTTGCCTGAGAACCTAAAAGAAACAGGAACGCACAGCAAATGGAAGCACAATAATGTCAGATATTTTCAATATTCCTGGAAAACATAAATGTAAAGCAGCAATAATAACAAAAATGAATAGCACTAACAAAAAAAAAAACAAAATAAAACGAAATACTGGATCTTAAAATTAACAGAAAATCAATTTAAACATATTCTGAAGCAAAAAATAATTGTAGTCATAAAACTCCAAGGTCTAGTACTATGCCTAGTATTTTGAAAAGAACCAATCACGCTTAGGGAACACAATATGGTAATGCACTAATGTCCACACTACAAACTAAGACAATAATGTGCTTTCCCGTATTTCACATTGATATACATGTATACATACATATATGGGCATGTTATTTTTAATATGTATTTATAGCACATAATATACACAGCATTTTCTAAACTCTCATGTAATGTGATTAATCTATTACACAAAAAGTGATCTCTTATTTAAACATAGAAAAAAATGAGGCCTTTATTAACATATAGAAAAATGGAACTATGTAAAACTACTGCAATGATCAATACTGTTAAAATATTGACTACAGGAAGTAAAGGAGAAAACTGTATCTGGAAATGAAATTATTATAACAGAGCAATGAGAGAGAAAAAATACAGACAAATTAAAATATAAAATTTATCATCTTTTCCACTACCATTCATCACTACCTAAATCAAAAACAAAACTTTACAACTCATTCAAGTAAAAATCAAAGCAAAACTTTACAACTCATTCAAGTAAAATACAATGTTCACGTATTTATTATGATCATTAACATAATTGATAATTACATAATTATAAGTAAATTTAAAAGATTAAATTTAACATAACAGGCACAGCTTTTAAAGTAATTTTGTAATTTTTCTCCCAACTGAGCTATTTCTTCTGAGTATTTCACAATTTCTTAAAAAGAATTCTTTGCTTTTATGGAGCATATGAAAATTTATTCTTAGTTCCTTAGAAGATACATCATTTATCTTTCAATCTACAAAGCATTTTTGATCAAATGAACCAAAAACACACTTAGTCCAAATTCTGAATTGGACCATAATTCACTCTCAGACGTAAAGTACCTTCTGACTTGTTCATATTAGTTGAAAAATAAACATTATTGTTAGGATTTCATTACTTGCCTATAAAGTACTGTAGGAAGAGCAGATGTCTTTTGTGTGCCTCCTTCTTTTTTACTTGGTTTTCTTTCCTTCGGTGCTCGTAAGATTGCCGGTACATTCAACTTCTATTGATGTGAATAAATGTAGTAGATGCTGTTTTAAAGACGAAGTACAAAGCCACATTTCCCCCATTTGCTAACTGAATAAGCTATGACTGAGAGGCAAGTCTGCTTTACCAGTCGTATTAGCAAAGAGAAAAAAATCAAGTTTTTAGTCTCAATTACTTCTGTTCGAAAGCTACAATTGCACGCTCATCTATTCTCAAAAATATACCCCACACTATGAAAATTATACTACCTTTGCTTGAAAACCCTAAAAGATGAGGGCAGTAGAGAAGGCTTAAAAATCTAAAACAGTATACTTGGGGAAAAACATCAGTGCTGTTTCTTTGTAACTTCCCAACTATATTGGTGTTCCATAGGTTAATTAGAAAAATTATCTCATTGGACCAAACCCTGCAAAACAGTGGATGAGATTCTCTTTGACTGTCTACTAATCTGTAGTATGCTGGCTTCTGAGACAGCAACCATCTATCAAAGTCATTTCTTAGTGGCCTGGTGAGCCCACACCTGTTCAGCCAACTGGAAAAGCATCACAAAATGATAAACATGAATTTTATGTCTGTGCATGCCACCTTCACATGATGCAATTTGCAATCTTCTAGTAAGTTATTTAATAAATGGAAATGTCTTTTATAGTAGATATTATTTTAAGCTGTAGAGGAGGAATTTAATGGAGCAAATATAAACCAAGCCAAATGAATGCTGGATTGGCAAGTAACCTCTTATACTCTCCAAATACTATAATCCTTCAAAAATCTATTAACTATTAATAGGAACAAGAGTTAATATGTCCAAAGACAACTTTTCTTCTTTGCCTTTTAAAGGGAATTATTCTTTGTAGTGCCAGACATGCAATCTGTTCACAAAAGAAGTTTCTTCAGAGCCAACACAGTACTGTACAAATGATTATTTTTTTTATCTGTACAGATTATATCAGGAAGTTGAATTTTACAAATGTCTAAAATGTATACAGTTAAAAATCCTACAAACTACTTTTATAGAGAAAGAACTACAAACAGTTGGTCTCTATTACCTATCCTTAAAACTGAAATTATCTGGAAAAAAATCTTATTTATTATATATAGTATTAAAGGACATCCAAAAAAACTCCATTTTACAATGTTTTTCTTTTTAATATGAAGCACACTAACAGGCTACAATTGCTCAAGGATAAAGAGCCTTTCTTTTGCTTGTCCTATAACTACAATTAATAGTTACCAATGTATACAAAACAGAATACTTTAACATCTAAGTTTCAAAAACTATATGTCTTGTGCAGCTGAAAACCAAATTAACATAAAAATCAACAGCTCTGTTTGAATTTTTAAATTTTAAATACAAATAAACAGAAAGAAATGAGGACATAAAAATGGAAAAGAAAAATATTGTGGCAAAGAGTCTAAAACCACTGAATAAAGAACACACAAGAAGGACTCATGCTTTATACTTTAGCTCATCAGAAATGACAGGCCAATCAATTTGGGCAAATGAAAAAGATGCCAACAAGATAGCTGAAGAAAGAATGAAATTAAGCTACATGTTCTCAGTGGGCAGTGGCTGCCAGTGGTCTGGAAGTATTTCAGACAGAAATCATTACCCCAGGGGATTAGGCTCTGATCGAATAGAATTATTTAGTTAGCACAGCAGCTGCTGTGTAAGAAATATGTACTTTGAAAAATTACATGAGAGCAAGAATTGAAGAAAGCAAGTGAAAAAAAACTAACCTGCCCCGTAATTCGGCCAAGTAAGGCCCATATTCCTTGGCCCTCACTCCGAAGTTTCCCATTCAGGTTTTGCAGTTCTTCTAAAGATTCACAGAGCTACAAAAAGAGTAATTCAAATTAGTAAGCTTATATGTACAAATGTAAGTAAACAAGAATATCTACATTTATTTTCCATATATTGTAATATATTCGTCAGATAACTACTAAATGACAAAGATGTATTATTATTACTTAGCATGGTGAACATGCTTAGAAAGTAAACATTTTCTTTTATTCTAATGTTTTTAGTAATGAGGCTAGTTTCATATATATATATATATATTTCATTACAGTAAGGTACATAATTTGACATACATTTTTCTCTGTCTTTATCACATCACATTTCCATAACTTTTCTCATGAGAAAACTAAGAATCACAGAGGCTAACTTGGCTAACATCAAAATAACTACCAAAAATTTCCAGAGCTTCTTGCTTCATTTATTCCCCATAATCTTTGGGGATTACTAGATGTTACTTCCTACTAATTTCAACTCTTTAAATGTTTTTGGAAGAACAGTTAGATACAAATTTAAATATTCATGCTATGTAGAACCTAAAAATTCAGCAATATCTCTCTTTATACAATATTAGATAGAAAGATAGAATAAAATTTTAAATTAGGAAATATCTATATCAAAAATACCATCTAATTTAAGAAAGGCTAGTAATTTAAGACGGTTTCCCGGTTTTCAACGAACTTTAAAAAAGAAGATCTATAATGCTGTGTATACTTAAGATTAAGGACTGAGGTTGGCTGTGTTAGTTTCAAACACCAACTCTGAGACTTGATAACTATGTGGCCATGTAAAAATTATGTTAACTCGTCAGACCTCAGTCCCGACCCCTGAGAACAGGAGCAATAATCATAACTTACAGTAAAGACAGGAGAAGACTAATTACTTACTATGTGTAAAGAGATCAGAACTGTGCCTGGCCTAAAAGAGTGCTCAGTGAAAGAATGATGGTAATGAAAATGATGACGGAGCTTGGAAAAGAGCCTACGAGCTACAGAATTTCAAACTGAAACACAGAGATGCAATAAAACCACAAAAGAACTTTGAGTATGATCTACTAAATACTGTGTGTTTGCAGCCAACATACCTTATTATATTCCACATGAAGCTTTTCTTGCTCATTCTCTAATTTATCCTTTATATTCTTTTGTTCAGCCATATTTTCCTGAATTTGAATCATGCGCATATTTCTCTCTATTTAAATCAAATATCCAATTTTACTTCAGTAGAAAGTAAAGGCTAATATAAAACATACACAAAGAATCAAACTAGCCATATAGATAGTCATTTCAATAAACCAACATTGTTCAAACAACTTTAAGTATATTCAGAAACAAAACAAACAAAACATGAGCCTGGAATTTACAAAAGGCTACAACTTAGGAAAATAAACATGCCTCTGACATACAACATAGGAATGATTTTCTAAAACATTAATAGTGGATTGAACTACGTCATTAGTAAATTATTCTCAGGTAGACTATGCATGTATCAGTTTCTATACTGACCAAAATAGTAATTCACAAAATCTGCAGTGAGAGCTGGCTGCTTATGTTTCCTCCTTCCATCCACACTAGAACTAGTATCTGAATTGTCCACTGGAAAGATATCTGTACTGATCCCCATTAGTTCTGCCTTGCGCATCAGTTTACGAATGGCCGAAGCACTACTTGTGAGTGGCCTGGGTAACTTTTCCCTTGGAACCCAGGCTTGCGGTCTGGTAGATCGAGCCAGCTCTGCCTTGGCACGATACTGCTGTAGTCGGGCATTGATCCTTGCCTATAAAGAAATGCAGAAAATTTGTAAGAAAAAAAATGGAATATACTCCTCATAACATTTACATTTATGCTTAGAGAAGGTAACAATACTAAAAGTTTTACAATTAAGGCAAATCAGATTTATCAGTGGTCTTAAAGATGTACCATGTAATTCTGGAGTTATAATAAGTGGATTAATAGGTGGGGACCTCATAACACCTGCCCTCAGATGGAGTCCTAGATCTAAAGTTGAAGTGGATACATGTCCCCATCCCTAACCCTGAAACAATCTCCCACTGATAACCACTTGCAATTGCAAATTGAACTTCCTCCAAGGGAGTGTCACTACGGAAACAAACTACTCTTAAGGTTAGGCTACACACCCAGCAGTAGATGGTCAACAGCAAATGGACTCAAAGACATTGTTAGAGGTTCCTTGTCTTAGAATATCATGTCAGACCTTTTCCTTTTTTAAAGATTTTTATTAATTTTTAATTTCAATTTTACCTATATATATTCTCTCTTTTTACCCTAAAGATCCTTTACATACACAGTGTGGCTTCTAATTAAGTTTCTATGAGGTTCCTGTATGTGGTAACAAACAGGTCTGTCTCTTATGCCTTCTTTTGGGTTCTTTTCCTTCTGTTTGTTTTGCAGTGTTACTTTTTGTTTTACCTTATTACATTATATTTTATTATTATTCTTTAGAAGCTTGTCTTCTTTTTAAAAAACAAACTAGTTTTTCTTTTATTGAAAATAGATTCCTTTACCACACAATACATCCTGATTCTAGTCTCTCCTTTCCCCACTCCTCCCTCTTCCTTCCCACCTCTCCACCTTCCAGATTGACTCACTTTTCTCCTCTCATTAGAAAGAACAGGCTTCCAAGACATGACAACCAAGCATGACAAAATAAAATATAGTAAGATGAAGCAAAACTTCCATATCAAAGTTGGACATGAAACCCAGAAGGAGGGGAAAAAAAAAAAAAAAAAAAGAGTCCCAAGAGCAGGCTAAAAGAGTCAGAGACTCACGCATTCTCATGGTCAGGAATGCCATAAAATACTGAGCTAAAAGCTATACTATAGGTGCAGAGAACACGGTCTAGACACATGTAGGCCCTGTGCTTGCTACTTCAGTCTCTCTGAGCTCGTCTGTGCCTTGTTTAGTTGAATCAGAGGGCCTTGGTTTCCTGGTATCTTCTCTCCTCCCTGACTCTTACAATATTTTTGCCTCCTCTTTTGCAGGATTTCCTGAACTCTGAGGGGAAGGATTTGATGGAGATCTCTAGTTTAGACCCTTCTCTCTGCATAATGTCTCCAACCTAATTTTTCAACATGGAAACAATACAAATTTGACCACACCATACACATTGATGAAGCATATTTTACGAAACAAACCACTCATGATTAATCACAAACCACTACTTAATTAGGTAAAATTTTAAATTATATTTTATATGCTAGATGTCAATGTCAATCACATGACAATAGAAAACATACATGAGATCTGAAAAGAAAATAGTAAGTTTTGGTGTGATTCCCATACCTGTGCTTCGGGGGACAGTTGTTTTTCTCTCTCTTGCAAAGACATTTTACAATAGGATTGTAGAGCCAAGTAGTTTTTTCTTTTCCATTTTCTGTCTAACCTATCTGCATGTTGCTTACAATAAGCAAAAAACGGATCTGCTATGTCCTAAAGAAAAAAGGGGGAAAAAAGTAGGAAAGTTTTACTCCAATGGGTCATTTTAAAAAACAAACCATCACCAAATCACATAGTAATATTTCTTCTTTGACACATCTCCTAGTGATTTGTCAAAAACTTGAGGAAGTAATTTTCATACATCATGATAAAAATTATTTATTTCATTTGAAATGCAATCAACCAGCCTCAAGTTATCACCATTTTTTTTTCTAAAGGACTTTGTTGATGTTGGAAATATAGCTCATCTATACAACACTTGCCTACCATGAGCAAGACCTGGATTTGATCCCAGCACTGCAAAATAATGAAGTGCCATATGTAATGCAAAATACTGATTTTAAAAAAAAAAGATATGTTATTTGAGTATGTTTGTGTATTTCTTTAAAAATTTGTTGTGTAATATATAAAATTTTAATAACCACAGGGAGGAATCATGAACAAATGTGAGTTACATATCCATAAGTGTAATAAAAGCAACAGCGAATACGTGTGTGTGTGTGTGTGTGTGTGTGTGTGTGTGTGTGTGTGTGTGTGTAAAAGATAAGGCAACACAAGTAGGTGAAGCTTTCCTAACTCATTGGCAATGTATACATGTATTTCATCCTGTATAAAATAGATGACGACAGAGCCTTTCAATAATAAAATTAAGGTATTCCCCATTATCCTTTTATAACTAATATCTCACATGGAAATATGGTGTTAGCCAAAGGGTACATTTTACTGCACTAGTCGAGGTAGTCCAAGAGACTCCCAAATCACTGGCTATTATTGCCCATGGTTGTCTCCCAGAGGTTGAAGATAAGTCTCTATTGCTGGAGATACAGTACCATGTACTCCAGACACAGGACCCAGACAATCCAAGCTGGTCCTGACCTGAAAGCCTCCTTCCTGAGGACTAGCTTTCATGATACAAGATGGTACCACACAAGTTTCCAAAGGAGAGAGGCAACCAATAGTCCTACTCAGCTATCATGCCTATAAATTAAAACAGTGACAGCATGGCATGCTATCCCAAAGGGTGTAATGATGGCCTGCATACCTTCGTGGTAGCCAACACCTCTCTAACTATACTTAAGGTCCATTCAACAGGAAGGAAGCCATTCCTGGTTCTAGAAACCTAGGCAACTACTAGGGACAGTGAAGTTAGGATCTTGGAGGTAAACCTAAAAATACCAGTTTACTAAACCAGTGTAATCCTATCTACATTATAAATATTTATCCTTACACATACCGCCAAGTAGAAATCTCACCCCTCATCAAGGATACATCTCCTTTGCAAAAGACAATAGATGATTACAGAAAACTACAACCCATAAAAATACAGAGAATAAGTGACCATGGAGTGCCCAGCCCCAACTGTATAAGACAACTCCTGTACATAAGGTTCAGGGATCAGCGTTTAAGAGGGAGTGGAAATAGAGCAAGAGCCAGAGGAACAGGAAAATTTTCTGTAAGATTTCATCTTCTAGAAACAATACCCATGAAGTCTCATGAATACAGCTGCCTAAATAAGATGTGAACAAAGCTGGCACCAACAGACATACTAAAATGGATAGGGGTAAACCTCATGAGTCCTCAACACTAGAGGAGAATAACAATTAAGGCAATTAAGAATTGCTTAGAGCAGGAGAAATAGTCTTCCCTGGGCAAGTGCCCCAAAATTGGTTACCCAATATCAATTACTCAGCCCTGAAATTATACACATCCAAGTAACCTTATCCTGACCCAGCAGAGCAGATTGTATTTATATATTTAGTAACACACACACACACACACACACACACACACAAACAGAGAGACCAATTAAAGAAATAACAGCTATGAATTTCAAAATAACAATATAATCTCTATTTTAAAAAACAGAATTAACATGTGTTTATCCTATGCACACTTAACATAAGAAGTTATTTTATTTATTAAATTATCCAAAAGCAGACTAAGTGTGTGTTCTATGCATGTGTGTTCCTTTGTGTGTGGAAGCTACCTCTGCCTTTTTGTTGTTGTTGTTAATAAAGGGTTTTTCTTAGGTCCTAATATCAACAATTCGGCAGGCTAGTGGGCTAACAAGCTCCAGGGAGCCTCCTGTCTCCTTTTACTTGGTGTTGGGATTACAGGCAGGTGCCACCACACCCAGCTTCTTTAAGAGTACTGGAGATTTGAACTCAAGTTCTCATGCTTTCCTGGTAAACTCTTTAAAAACCGAGCCATCTCCCTAGGGCTAAGCTAGTCTTAATTAATGCTTACCTACTAATTTCAAAAGTTAAGTAAGAAGGGCTGAAGAGATGGCTCAGTGATTAGGAGCACTGCCTGCTCTTCCAAAGGTCCTGAGTTCAATTCCCAGAAACCTCATGGTGGCTCACAACCATCTGTAGTGAAATGTAGTGCCCTCTTCTGGCCTGCAAACATACATGCAGGCAGAACACTGTGTACATGAGCATCTCTTTACTTACACAGCAAGTTAAAGATATACTAGTGTTTAGAACTTAAAAAGGTGACCCATTTAACCTAATTATTAATTATCAAAAATTAAATGAGTACTGCGGTGATTTCTTAAATTCAACACCCTAAAAACTGAGGCCCAGAGATATAATGTCTGAGAAGTGAAGATGCCTATCCTGAAGCATCCAAAGGAAAACTGGGAAAGATGACATTCTGGCTTTTTACTTTCTTTATTCTCAATACCTACCTACTCTTCATTTTTATCTCTTAATGCCTACCAAACACTTGCCATTAAGCATAAACACCTGGGTCTGACACAATAATGAATGGAGTCAACTGCATTTCTTAGGCTAGTTGTGTCCAAAGGTGTTAGATGCTGACCTTGGGTTGTTTGTACTATGTCCATTGACAAAAACTGAAAGTATCAGATTTCACTTTCCCAGCTTTCTTGATGGTAACCGCTCCTCCATTTTGGTACATAAGATGGTCAAAGCTATTCATACTTAACTGTGGACAAGAAACTTTTATTCCCAGTGAGAGAATCACTTTGCTTGCTTGCTTTAAATGCTACCATGTAAGAATAGAATGCTTAGAGCTAATTCAGTCATGTTAAGAACAGGAAACAAGAAGGTTAAAAACAACAACAAAAACATAAAAGAGCAAATAGGGAAGAAGAGAAGGGGGATGGAAGTAAGAACAAAGAAAAGAAAAAGTATTAGTAGAAGAGAAGGAAAAATAAGTTTATGTGGCTAAATCAACCTATGAACTGCTTAGACATCATATCTTCTGAAAGTTCGTTTAATATTTAGGCCACAGTAATTAGGTATCCTATTAGATGACTGAAAACCTAGGGGGCTTACAACATCTGGAAAAAGATTAGTAAGAAAAGCATATGTCATAAAGCCAGAGACATACTGGTAGGGATAAACTACAGATGTCACTATGAAATATACAGAAAGTAACCAGGCAAATATGCTACATATTCATTATATGCATATGATATAAACAAGGTTCTTAATAAGCAACTATACAGCTTCATTAAGTGGAGGGACCAACTAGAATCCTCAGTTAACTTAAAGACCAAGGGTCAGTAAAGAGAAAAAGGTCTTATCAGAGTTCCTCTTCTCTTTCTAAAAGTAGAGAGGCTCCTATTACTTAGTGTAAGGGACAGAATTAAGACACAGACAGAATAAACATTATTTCAAATGTTCTCGTAATTTACTTATTTACTTAGAAGCGTGGTTCTCCCTACAAGTCTTCCCTTTCGGTTTCCATTACATTAGTAACTGTAGCTTTTTTGGAGCATCACACTTTTTGTGGACTCCTATAAAAGAAGGACAGGAGTGAGACTGTCTTCTCTTTAGTTAATGTAACTACTGTCGGTTTAAGCCACAGGCCTCTGAATAAAACCCCATGAAGATACAGAATGTTTTCTTCCCTAACTCACTAGAGACTGAAAGAATACTACGCAATATACTGAAAATGATAAACCACATCACAAACCAGTATATAAAGCACTGGCTAACAAAGTCTGGCTGAGAATCAATGCTGGGTGTACTAGGAATACCCTTTATGTCCTACAAAAGGCGTTAGCAAACTGCACCATGAGCCAAACATGGCCATGCCTGTTTCTGTAAAGTTTTATAGACATGCAGCCACAATAATTCATTTTAAACATTGTCTAAGGCTGTTCTCATACAATAGCAAATTATATATGAGCCATAGGCTTACAAAAGACTAAAATATTTGCATTTTAGAATGCAAATATATATTTTATAAAGAATTCTATATAAAATCCTATAAAGAAAGCCTCTGCCAGCCTCTGCTCTTAGAAAAATAAGAGCAAGAGGAGTCAGAACCATATTAACTCAGGCAAAAAGCATCAGTGAAGTTAATAAAAGCAGACCTGTTCTGAAAATACTGCTAAGAGAGTGGTGGGGAAAGCAAACAATAAGCCATGTAGCCTGATGGAAAGTTATTTCAGGACAATTTTCAAAATTAACTATAAATTGCCAGCTGCTTAACATGATCACATTAAAGCCACTAAAATGTCTGTTTAAAAAAAGGACAAAACTCTAGCAATGTATACCTTTATGAATCCATTCAAAATCATTTAACCCAGCAACAACTGATTGCAAATGATCCTGGTTCTTCTAGCAATACTGAGGCATCAGTTCAGCAGCCAAAATTCTAGTTGGAGCTCTTGAAATTTAATCTAGGAATGATTTCAATTCATTATATCAAAAAGGTTTTATGAAAATCTATAAAATAAAGCCCTATGTCAGGAATGGTTTACTGCTTTTGGAGTTGCTGGCCAGTGAGGGTCCAAAGACCTCCAAATATTAAGGCTTTTGTCGCTGCTCTTGATTTTTGAAAATTTCATACATTGTATTCTGATCATATTTGCCTCCCTTTTCCTGCAACTCCCCCCAACGGTAAGACTCTATAGTTAAAGACCAGGGAACATGGAGTCATAGAACATTGAATAGAATCAAGCTGATATTGACCTAGAAGCTTCATGAGTTACTATGGTCCCTACTGGAGGAAAAAAAAAAAAAAAAAGTAATCATGAATCCTATCCCACTAAGAATCCAGTGAGCTCTAACAACTGACCATCAAAATACTCCTTCTGGTGCAATTGTGGAATGAATCCACGGGAATAACCAACCATTTTCTAATTGCATTTAAGGTCCACCCCAAAAGACAGAACCCATACCTAACCAAGAATCTATGGTTAGACATGTTGTAGGGAACAACTTACTACTATTAGCTCCTCTCAAGGGACATAATATTAAACCTACACCTAATGACTTACCTTTGAATCCATAGATTAGTGCATCTTTTCAAACCTCATCACAGAAGCTTCTTTTTCCAATAGCTACGGATTAACACAGAGCCCCACAACTGGCCAAAGCACACAGAATAAGACCCTGCATATTTATTCAGACCTAAATTCAACACCTGAAGCACATCCCTTCCTCCCAAGGATCAGGGTCCATTACAGAAGAGGGGGCAGAAAGACTGTAAGAGCCAGAGTCAGCACATGTATTTCCCAGGCAGAACAGAGTAGTTATAATCAGGAACCCCAGCAGTGACAGAATGCACACACCTCTGGCAAGCTTAAGCCAGACAGAATCCCAGCATCTACAGGGGAGTTACTCTCAACCCATGCTGAGGAGGTAATTGTAACTGACAGCAATTGGGAGAAGAAGAGTTGGTTTTCTTTACAGGTATGGCCCTCGATAGGTGGGATACACTCCAATAGATTGCCACCCGCTAAAGAGTATATAACCATTGATAGTGGGCTAGATGCACTAAAAAAGAAAAAGGAAAAAAGACACAAATTTGGATGGGCTTGGAATTAAGTGTGTATTTGGGGGGAGTTGCAGGAAAAGGGAGGCAAATATGATCATAATACAATGTATGAAATTCTCAAAATATTAATAAATACATAAAAATCAACTCTATAATTTTACACTGTAAATTACTCAATATTACTCAATAATATTATGACATTGTTTAGCACTCACAAAGTCATATTTTAACCAAAGAAGAAATTACTATGAGTTTAGTTAGACAATAAAAAACTTTAAGACATAACATGAAACATAAATTTCTGTGCTGTAGATATTTGTTTTAACATCTTTAAAAAATGCAGGCTGTGTTTAAAATATGACAATTTGAGTATTCTTGCAATTTGAAATATCTTACCAAGTACATGAAAAAGTATACAGACTTCTATAGGATCTTCACCAATGTGAAAAGCAATATATACAAAGGCTATAAAACTTTAAAAATACGGTAAATATCACTGGATGAAACTGAGGTGCTTAATTCTATTTTTCAGGCTTTCTTTTACTATCCACATAAAATAGCTCTGGAAAAGTATGACATCCTACTTGACAAGCAAGTTTAAACAAGAAAATAAAAGCTAAAGAGAACATAAAACTGAAGCAGAAGACAAGATGTCCTTATAAATAATAGATCTTCTTTAATTTAAAATGTTTCTTAATTTAAAAAATGCTAAGTGGGTGTGGCCACACGTGCCCATACTCTTAGCACTCAGAGATGTGAGCAGAAGAATCACTGAGGCTACCATGGACTATACAATGACACCCAGTCTCAGGGAGGTAGGGGATCTTATACGCATCCAATGTATACATGCACAACCATTACAAATAATACCTCCATTTGAACAAAATATTGTCAAAAGCAAATCTCACTGGCATCCTAACAATTCACACAGTTTTGAAACTCTGGTAAGGACTATTTTACAAATTTCCAATTCTCACTGGCTGCAATGGCACAGATTTGTAGTCACAGCAGTGAGAAGGCTGAGACAGAGGATGATGAATGGGAGACTAGCCTGGGCTGTGCAGTGAATTCACATCAGCTGGAATACTTAGTAAGATCCTATTGCAAAGCACAACAAAAGTTCTAATTCTCCTAAGTGTTTACAACAATAAACTAGAGACCTATGGAAATATGCTTTAATAAACAAAAAAAAATCAAAATTAAAAAAAAAAAACTCTATACACTAAGCAAGGCAGCATCAAGAAATTTACCCAATGAATAAAAGAAAGCAACAAGGCCGGAAGAGGCCTCAGGTCCAAGTTTGTCAACTTTATTATTTCAGTTCTTAGACACAGTGACTACAAACTATTGACTATGTTTGGTCAATACTGACTATGATCTGCATGCCTTCTGTCAGGGAGAAGCCATCTCCAAATCATTATGCATCCCAATGTTTTATACATTTTTGCTTACTACTTAACTAAAGAGTCTTTGTCTTCTCCAAAAAGGACCATGTATAGTGCTATGTATGCGAAGAAATCAAATAACACCCTGACTATAAAATGTAGTTACCCAGAAGTAGACACCAAGGCTGAACTTGCAGATTCTCCATTTTCCCCTGCGACCTATGCAGTCCTCTTAGTCACACTGCATTGCCCCTCTGCACCTCTGCCGTCATCCAGAGTCAGTAGTGACTGACCCACACAGTGCTATGCTGCAGTTACACTGCTGTGTCTGCCCAGGAGCTGTGAAAATGCTCAGTGCGCATCCAATACTCATGCAAAGCACATTTCCTCAGAATCAGACACACATCAAAATAATTATTCTACCTAAGATCTATTTAAGTTAAGATAAAATAGATCCTTCGAGTGTTTTTCAAAAAAAATTTCATTAGATTACTAATTTCCTAGTTAAAAGTATAATGAACATTTTATAAGAAAATAAAATGTCATATATCAAATAAACAATGCTTACATATTATCATAAAGCATCATGAAGGCACAGTGAACACTTACTGAATTATGTCACTGCACAAATTGTTCAATTAATTACACCTGATCTTAGGATTCCTTAAAATTCTTTAAAATTATTATAAATGCCAAAGAATTAATGGGCTGTGCTTTTACAAATTTATTATATGAATTAAAACTTTTTGAATACTCTTAAATACTAATTAACTTATCTTAAACCTATTAAATACATATTTTAAATCAAGATAACTAGCATGGCACTATGCAAGAAATATTAGGGGGAAGGGCTGTAGTTTATATTTTTGCAACTCTAATATCTACCTTCATAAGATAAAAACAGAATTCTCAAAACTATTTCCATTTGCAAGGTTACACTGTTATGTTGTGTGCAATCTCTAGAAACTTCCAATGTTTACAACTTAGAAATACATATTTTATATTGTTATAAAATAATATGAAGCATGGGGTCCTAGAAACAATTTTAAGGACTCCCCCAAAAATATACTTTGTAATCACATAATTACTTAATCTAAAGTCAGTAAGTCTGGAAGGAATACTAGGGAGCTAAAACTAAAGCCAAAAAGAGTAAGTTACCTTAAGAAAATGTCATATTCCTGTATAAAATATGCCACATATCAGTTCCTTAAGATACTCTGCATTTTGTCTTATCTGTCAGAATTCACTACAAAAATTTCAATGTGCTTTCCAGTATGCTATAACCAGTTTTAATGACAAAAGTCATAGTCATTTACTATTCAGTATTTAAATCTGTGGTCTGGTAAAAGACTGAAGAATAGATTATGAAGTTTCCCTTAAGCTTTACAATTGCTATAGCGCATAGCAGACATAGTCTTCTGAACACAGTTGGCAAGTAGGGGGAAGATAAACATACCTCTTCCGCTGCTGCCTCTGAAAGCAGGCCTTCCTTCTGGGCACAAGTAACATGAAAATAGGCTCTGCACATCCCTGCATCACAGCTAATGCAAACTCCAGTTCTAGCAAAGCGAGGGTCTTCACAAAAGCTACACTCCTATGAAAGTAACAGGAAAACTCTCACAGCAAAAGTATTTCTGAAGCAAAAACTAGCCTGTCATAAAGCATCCTCTAAATATTATCAATACAAAACATTGAGGGCAAGCCAGGTCTTCTGATGAAAAAAGAGAATTCTTTGCACAGTTCTAATCAACCAAAATTAAACTGATATACTAGTAAGAAGAGATAATAGTATGAGTATTTGGGGTGCTAGGCACTTAGTCTTCTAAGTACTTTACACATTAATATATTAAAAAAATTAATACAGAAATTTGGCAATTTTTCTTGTTACATTAAAGTTAAAGTGGAAATGAGCTAACATGTGATCAAAATAAATAGTGGTTTTTTATTCTTTTTCTTAATTTTAGTAAAATTCATTTCAAAATTAAAGTAAAATTTATTTGATCCAATTGAGTGTAACAAGGTGTTTTCTGGGTCCCAGAGTACAGAAACAGTATCAACTAATACCCATTTTTACAAGTTAGCTTATCTAAAGTTACACTATAGGGAAGAACCAATAAATTAGCCTTCTGGGAAATCAACTATCAAAATGATTCAAGGATAGTGACCCATACCTGATCATTTAACTAAGGGAGAAGAGGCAGGCTGCTACCTCATGTTTGAGCCTCACCAGAGCCAAAGTGAGATATTATTTCATAAATACAAACGCAAAACAAAACAAACTAATAATATACTAATAAATGACTTAGTGATAAGAGTTCCTCAAGCAGTATGCTTGCTAGTAAACACCTCTGTAGTCAATTGAAATTACTAAAAAGCTATGTGAAGAAACAAAATTTTTAATTATAGTTAATCATGAATGAGTTTATCTTACCTTAGCACCATATTTAGAATAGTTCATTTCTGTCAGTGTTACTGGTCGTAACTTATCAATATCTCCAAAGGCTACTCCAGGAACATACAGGGCACAAACAATGTGGACCCATCTATAAGAGAAAAAGACACAAATCTGGATCAAATGCTTTCCCGAAATTCTCTCATAAAAAACAAACATAAAATATGCTCCATCTTTTTTTTTAATATGTTCCATCTTAAAGTACTACTGAAAGACCAGATGGTTTAAAAAAAAGAAAAAAAGAAAACTCTCCATCTCAGTCTCTTAACTGAAAAATACAGAACACCTACAGACTGATAGCAGGTGATTCATCATTGAAAACAGGACTGCAGTGAGCACTGCTTTTCTAGAAGTCTAGTCAAAATGCAGCTTCAGCAACCATAATTGCTTTTCACTTAAAATTCACTGCACTTTGCTCTTATCTGTTATTCTTAAATATTTGCATAAGACTGCTATTCAAGGGTAACAAAATATCCTTTCATATTCAAGAAAAGAGATTCACATCCATTACTGTGAGCACTTTTAGAATAAGGATTCTAATTTAAGAAATACGAAGTTATTCTGTAGTAATTAGGTTGATTGTCCTTTATTGCTACCTTTCCCCTAAAGCTGTTGGATATATTTTAAAACAGTTTTGGTAAAGTTTAACGTTCTTCTTGGTATAAAGATGGTGGCTGAGAAAAGGTACAAAGCAAAGTTATAATAATGAAAGCATGTCATGTTCCCTATATAACTTATGAACTGAAATTTACAAACACCACCTACAACTACATTGTATAAATTCTGCACAAAGCTGTTAATACTTTTTAAAAAAAAATGGTCAGTTTCAGCACACTGAAAAAGAAAAATGAGTTGGTTCTGAATTCTTTAAACTGCTCTGAGCTATTAATTTATTATGTATCTATTTGCTTGCACCAAACAATATGTTGACTAGCTGTCTGAAAGTTAAAAAGCAGATATGCATCACTTATGTAAGATAAAAATAAGATGGCAAGTCTATGAACTTTGTAAATTTATTGACAGATTTTGCTTTATTGCAGCTTAAAAGGTTCTGGTTTTGTGATGTACTGAGTTTTAAAAGACTGAGAATCATTCTATAGAGATATTGAGGAAAACAGTTATAAATCTTTAAAAATTTTTTATCATTTCTTGTGGAAAAGAATCCACGGTTCTGAGATTTTCTAGATAAAACATTTTAATCCAACCTCCCAAACGCACTGTGCAGAGTTCAATATAAAGATAGCATCTCAACAAGCAGTCACTTCCTCAATTTAATCTGCGTGGTTTCTTCATGCTCTACTGATGTATCAAATGAGGCTGTTCTCTACAGGAGTTTATCTTTGAGAAACCTAACAGCTGGCTGCTTGTTTTGTACTGACCTTCTTAACATGCATCCAAACAAGTCACACAAGTAGGGAAGATTTCTGTGTGACTGGCACACAAAGTATCATTTTCTCCAGCCATACATGTGAGGACACCAGCATGAGTTCTTATTAAATTATGTATCAAAGTCATTGCAAATCACCACTAAGACAATTTTAGTCCTTTGAGCACTTTTTTGTTCGCACACTTTAGAATTTATGTAATTAAGTTGAGAGATCAAAACAACAAGAAAACCTTCCTTGTTACTTTACCATCCATTTGGCCTGGAGCTATGATAACAGATGTTGATTGGGAAAAGGAGTAGAAAACAAGTATCACAAAACCACCAAAAGACAGAGACAGACTGCCATTCTAGAACGAAAACTATCAATGCATTTGATTACATCCATATTGTTTATAGGCAGGCAACGACTAAGTCTTGAGAAAACTCCTATCTCCAATAGAAATGATACTAATGGAATGTTTTTGAAATACTTTTTTCCTTGTAGTACCTTTACCACATATTTAAAACATATTTTTAAAATATCTACAGCATGGTACTTCCATTCCTTCATTGAAGAACCAATGAATAAGTTAAGTGCCTCCTGGCATTACATAATGTGGAATTTAGATGTTTGGAAGTGCTTAAATGTTCTTCACTCAAGGAACATTCATTACAAGAAAAATAAAAAGATGTGAATGTTTCATATAGGTGGCAAATTGTTCTTCTCATTTTACAAATCATGATTTCAGAGGGTTGATGATTTCAAATATAGCAAGTCTAGTAGAGGAAAGCAGTGAGTTTTAAGAAATCCAATGCTCTCTTATTTCTACTGCATCATAATGCTTACAGAAGAGAAAGAAAAAAGGCCAATGAATCAGAGCCATATTACATTCCAAATACATAAGAGCACAGCCTACAAAGGCTGCAAGGAAGGAAAATAGAGGCAATGGCCACTCAGGCTCCTTTAGGGTATATGCCTTTCCTTGCTTTGTTAAATAAACTTCTGTTTAAACTGGAAGCAGAAAAAAAAAGGGGGGGGTGATGGAATATAGAAATATTTTATACTTCACAAAATTGGTTCTATGATTACTTAGAGCAAAATCTTCTATTTAAGAAATGAAATAAAAATTAAGATTTTTTTCAAGAATTACACAGCTGTTTTCTCACATTAAATCATTTTCCACATAGAAATTATGGCTCACATTAGTAGAGGAGAAAGTCTAGCTAAATCCATGTGATAAATCAATTTCAAAAAACTTTTTTAGCCTGTCCTTAAACTACTCTTGCTTTATCCCTGCATCCCACATGAAGATAAGAATCCTAAAGGACTTGTCCTATTTTTAAGGCCTTTTCTTTTTCTTGGTCTTAAATCAAACTGCCATTACATGCTACAAAAAAAACGAAGTGTTTAAACAGTCTATTACAGAACTGTACCTCTCAGACTGCTCATGGAGTACCTAACTATATATGTAATATGCACAGGAGCTAATACAAGTATTTTCCAATAAAACCCAAATGCTTAAAGTGTTTTCTTTTGTCTTCCTTTGGAAAACATTACTTTGCAGAGTATGACAGCACAAAAAGAGTTTGTCAATACTACTTTTAAATTAACAGGAAAACCAAGCAAAATGAGTTCTTTTCCTCAAAAGGAAGCTGGGTTTTTTGGGTTTTTTTCATTTGTTTTATTTTCTTCTTTTTTCAAAATGGCCTTAGTTCACCACGACGGACTACTCCAAGTTTCAATAGTCAAGATTACCAAATGGCAGGTCTACAGCATCAGCTGCTCAGAAGAAAGTACTCGTAGCAGCAGCACTGACAATGAATAATGAGTGGACATTTACTGTCCACCACCTTTGTCAGGAACGATCTTACATGAGTTGTGCCATTTAAGCTTCTTAACAGTACTACTACACTAAGGCTTAATAACAAGGCTAAGGAACTCACCTAAAGTCAGAGCAGAATAAAAACAAAAACAAAATAAATCTAAATAAGGGCAAAATGCTTTGAAAGCACATATTTATTAATGCTTAGGCAATAGTCCAAAAATGCCATGTATACAATATGAACAAGTTCTAGTATATATAGCAAAGCACTTGCTATTATTTTACTTCATTCATTTCTTTTCTTAGATGATGAGGAATCTGGATCTTCAGCACACAGTGTCCCCTAAGATCCCACGGAAGACTCTATACTATCTCAGCAATCTACTGCAGCTATATTTCTCAAGGGTCTGCCTACTAATTGAGACAAAATGAGAAAAGTATTTTTCTTAATTTAACTACAGTAAAATGTATTACATCCAAGTCTAGGTTTTATTTGTATGTAGACTATGTCCTATGTTTGCAATGTTTAAAAATGATTTAAAAATTATGTCATTTGGTAGTTCTTGCTATTATCATTAAAATATTAACCATTCTTAATTAAAACATTCTAGGTGAAAAAGAGGTGGCTCAGCAGTTAAGCATATACTGCTCTTGCAAAAGACCCATGTTCGGTTTCTAACACCCACAACAGGCAGCTCACAAACACCTATAACTCCAGCCCAAAGGAATCTGAAACCCTCTTCTGACTCTGCAGGTACCCGCATTCATGTGCACTCACCTATACAGCTATAGGCATATACACTTAAGCTTTGAATAATAAAAAAGTGAATTTCTAAAATTCTAATGCCTCATTTGTCAAAATAAAAACATGAGTGTCCCTTTTATTGGCAGCGTTGAGAAGTAATTTTCAAAACACTCAAGTGTTGTTTTTCTTTTTTCTTGTAGCTGCCTTTTAATCAACAAATGGTTCTGTGGCTATCAGCATCAGCTAAGCTGCTGCTCTCTCAGGCACTGACTCTTTCAAAGCTACTAAGGAAACTTATTTAAATCTCTGTCCCACTAAAGAACTCAAGATTCAAAGGCTGAGGGAGAATCCTGCTTCCCAGAGAGGCTGAATAGCAAGCAGCCCACCTAGCTCACCTCTTCCATGAAGTCCTCATGCTCAACCCCCCGACTCCTTATGAACCCTTCTCCAACTGGCTCCTCCCTACAACCGCCTGTCAGCTAGTTGCTGACCCAGCCTTGCATCATTAAGCAAATATTCCAGAGCATAAACAAAAGTTAAAATCAATACTCAATAACACACAAGACTGGGAATAACTTATACACTGTAGTCAATCACCCCTACTCTCATAGGAAAAAAGCAACATAAACAATGTCAACACTTTTATGATGGTAACTGTTCAAATGTGGCGGTGAGCATGACAGGGAAAATATCACAGGTCTTTGTGCCAAATATCAGTATATTTGTCTTTTGGCTTCACAGACAAGAGTTCACATTTTCTCTGCAACGAGAGACAGGATTCCCTCAGCACTTGTCATTTAGCAAGTGTCCTTTTGTTATCCCTATAGCTGGGCACTGGAACTCAACAGTAAAGGGATGAGTTTCTCAACAGGACAGACAGAGTACATCTGCTACAGCATAGCCACACACCCAGTCCTTATTACCTCACAATCCTGGCCAGACCTTGAGATCACTTTTCACTGCATATAAAACAAGCTGTTTTAGAAACAGAGCTGCATGTCTCCAGCAGACTTCGACCAGCCACTTACTTTAAGATCTGAAGACTGGCAGATAAAACAGAACAGTTTTCTGGCACCCAGTAGGCTACAACTAGTTCTTATGAAGAAGTCCAAACCCCAGTGTCGGAAAAGAGGTCATTCCTTTAATTTTGACATTCCTTAATCTAGGATTTCCTTCAGAAGTTCATTTATAACTTCCATGTACTTTTAGGTCATATTTTTGGTAATTCTTTTTTGTTTTGTTTTGTTTTTTGAGGCAGGGTTTCTCTGTGGCTTTGGAGGCTGTCCTGGAACTAGCTCCTGTAGTCCAGGCTGGTCTCAAACTCACAGAGATCCACCTGCCTCTGCCTCCCTAGTGCTGGGATTAAAGGCACAGCCACTTCCGCCACCTGGGTTGGTAATTCTTAATACTAAATTTTTCCATTTTTTAAACACCGGATATTATACTCCTGAAATGAGACAGATCTGGGTTCAAATTTCTCTATTTACCAGACTGTCCTGAGATAATGTATGATATAAATGATGTGAGTCTTGACCACTATCCTTATAATTTGAGAAACTACCACTGCTTCTTCCCAGGATCACTAAAAGTAATTGGGATGATGAGTGTAAACAACAGATGCAAGTAATTGAGAGATGATCTTTCTTATTCCCTTCATCAATCTATAGCCTACTGGCCAATTCTTTCTTTTATACCAAGAAGATGGGAAGAAAAGTGTGTGACTCAAAAGTCATAAATGGAAGAAATGGGCACTTCAAAGCAGCAATGGTACAAAGCAGGCATATGAACACAACACACTGGGGAGGGACATCAACCTTCCAGCATCAGTCTCCTTGAAAATTCCATCCTGATTAGGACATAGTTCACAGCTAGGAGAAACACCACATTTACAGGCATCACAAAACCAAGGCTCAGTGGAGTTTTCCGAAGCTGAACTCATAATGGAGTCACTCTCCCCATCAACTCCATAACAACCTAAAAAAAAAAAAGAAAGAAAAAGAAAAAAAAAAAAGAAAAGAAATAGTTATTATTTAATAGGGTTTATTTTTTAAACTCACTTTTGTAAGAATCAAAACAGAAATAGAAAATGATAATACAGAAAAAATCTGAAAGAGGCAATGGTTTAAGACTGAAATAGAAAAAAATGAGTAAGATCATTTTGCAAAATTACTTTTTTATCTTACAGCTATGACTTACATAATCCATTTCAAATAAATGTTAGCCCTATGCTATTCAAAAGTATTAAAACAGCATATTTCAGTGTACTCAAAAGTCTTATAAGAGAGTGCCAAAGAAATCGTTTTAAAGGGATTAAATTAGCACACAAGCAAAGGGATTAAAACGTATTCATTTCTTTAATATTAAATTTCAGTTAGCAAGCAGAATCTTCATTGCTTATGTGTGAGTAAGATTTTTTCATACAAAACCCATAAACTTAAAGGACTTAAAATTTTCTTGTTTTCGCAGTTACTGATACCTATAAAAGAGCAATAACTAAAATCTATTCAAAGAAAGATCATAAAAGAAAACAATAAAAATAAACCTATTTTCTCAATAAGCAATCTAATACTACAGAGACAGAAATCTACTTTCTTTACAAAATAATGCTCCTTTAAAGCAAATTATTTCAAACCAGATGAAATCTGTATTCAAAGTAGATAATTAACAAGGTAGGAATGACCCCCAAGTGTCTATCAAATTTACTAACTTCATTTAGTAAAATCAGGACAAATCACTGCAGTTCACATGGTTTCAATTCAGTTCTAAAAGTGCACACTACACATAGCAAACATCTGCAGAGTTCTAAACTACCTACAAATATCCATGGCAATGGATTCTGAACTTCATTCCCCAGCATGGTCCTCTGTAACCCAGAACACTGATACTCTTCCAGTCAAGCGACGGCCGTGGGCACGTGAGGAAGAGCTTCCCTTGTCCTGAAAACGGACACACGCTGTATCTTCAGAGTTCTGTACTTGCCATTCTCCATATTTTCTGTCTTACTCATAGTATTTACTGATCTCTCAACCAAAATTCTGGCACTATATACCAATTTTAATTCAATCCAATTAATGACTAGATATATTTTAAAATACGTGTTTCTTTCATTCAAAACATGAGGAGGCAGACACGCTCAGTGGCCAGACAATCAGCGGAATCAAGGAGCTCCTGACTGAGAAACTTCTGTCTCTGGAGAATAAGGTGGAAAGCAATTAAGAAAGACGCCCATCATCGACCCCTGACCTCTATGCAAATATACTGTATGCACATGCAAACACACATATCCTTCCTACATATACCAAAAACCACAAATAGGAGAAGCTACTACTATTTGCTACTAAATAAGCATGCAATAAAATAATTCCGTATGTCATATCGTGATATTCAAAGACCACCTCACCAGACAAGCCTGCTTTTGCAGTAGACAGTAATTAACAGAGACCCACACAGCTCAATGTGTCAAGAATAAGAGAATTTGGAATGCTTAGCACTATATGAATGTCTATAAAACACACACACACAACACACACACACACACTCATATACCTTAAGGCTCGACGACCTATGGGGAAGAGGCAACTAAGAGATTATAAGAGCAGCAGTGATGGAAGACTTCAAGGCAATAGTATTTTCCAGACACAACAGAGTACCCACATGGAACTCAGCCTGTGACAGCATGCTTAGGACATGCACAAGCTCCAGCAAGAAGAATGCCAGCATGAAGAAGGAGAAATGGGACTGGGACAAGGACAAGGTCCCACCTCCACCCAGGAAGCTACTTGCAATTAATAGCTGCTGAGAGAGAAATCAGTTTTCTCCAATGGAGTGACACTGGGTATATCAATCACACTCTGTGGCAGGGTCTGTATTCAAGAATAGTTGGCAAACACAAACTTGACTCCATAGTTCTGTTTATTTTTTTAAGAGAAAGAACTGACATGAAGTTGGGTAAACAGGAAGACTGGAGAGACTCTCATGAGTTGGGAAAGGGGAAAGAATATGATCAGCTTATATTATATTATATGAAATTCTCAAAGAAGGAAAAAAATTATTTTAATTAAAATGAAAAATGAAAAACACAAATAAGTGCAATGTCTTGTTCTGAGCAACAAAACGTTACAAGTTAAAAAAAAAAAAAAAAAGAGTGAGTGTGGGCCTGTCTGCAGCCCACCTTCCACTTGCCCTCCTTGGAGTCTCCTGGACTGGGGACTGAACACAGGTGGACCCACCCTGGCAGGCCAAGCCATCCAGAGTCTGCCTATATCACAGTTCTAGCCCCGCCTCCACCCACTGGGAGAAGGACTGTCTCAGACCCACCTGCACCAACCTGAAGAGCCATCAGAGTATTGGACCTGCTTGCACCCACTGGAAGAGAACCTTGGACCCCTACGCACCAGGAAAGGAAGAGATGCCACCTGCACCCACTGGAAGAAGGCAGGGGAAGACAACAGTATAAAGAACACATCCAACAACAGAAAGACCAATATGACGCCAAAAGAGTCCAGGGATTCTACAAAACCAAGACCTGAACATTCCAACACAGATGAAGCAGAAGAGAACTACATTAAAAACATTATGAAAATGATAGACACCCTCAAAGAGGAAATAAGAAAATCTCTTTTTAAAGAAAGGCAAAGAGAGATCACGCAAATTAACAAAATCAGAAATGAAAAGGGGGACATAACAACGGACACTGAGAAAAAAAAAAAAAAAAAAACGGACACTGAGGAAATCCAGAGAATCATCAGGTCATAATATGAAAACCTGTACTCCAAAAAATTCAAAAATTTAAAGGAAATAGACAATTTTCTGCATAAATATCACTTACAAAAAATTAAATCAAGAACAGACAAGCAATTTAAACAGACCTATAACCTCTAATGAAATAGAAGCAGCTATCAAGTCTCCCAACCAAAAAAAGCTCAGGGTCAGAGAGTTTTCAGTGCAGAATTCTACCAGAAATTCAAAGAATAGCTAATACCAATAATCCTCACAATGTTCCACACAATAGAAGCAGAAGGGTCATTGCCAAACTCTTTTCATGAGGCTACAGTTACCTGATACCCAAACTACAAAAAGACACAACTAAGAAAGAGAACTACAGACCAATCTCCCACATGAACATTGATGCAAAAACACTCAATAAAACAATGGCAAGTTGAATCCAAGAACACATCAGAAAAATCATACACTATGATCAAGTAGGCTTTATCCCAGGGATGCAGGGATGGTTCCACATACAAAAATCCATCAATGTAATCTGCCATATAAACAAACTACAAAAGAAAACCACATGATCATCTCACTAGATGCTGAAAAAGCCTTTGACAAAATCCAACACCCCTTCATTATAAAGGTCCTGGAGAGATCAGGGATAACAGGAACATACCTAAACATAAGGCTATATACAGCAAATCAACACCAACATCAAACTAAATGGAGAGAAACTCAATGCAATTCCTCTAAAATCAGGAACAAGACAAGGTTGTCCACTCTCTCCGTATCTCTTCAATATTTTACTTGAAGTTCTTGTTAGAGCAATAAGACAACAAAAGGACATCAAGGGGATACTAATTGGAAAGGAAGAAGCAAAACTTTCAATATTTGCAGATGACGTGATAGTTTACATAAGTGACCCGAAAAACTCTACCAGGGAACTCCTATTGCTGATGAACACCTTCAGCAAAGTGGCAGAATACAAGATTAACTCACGAAAATCAGTAGCCCAACTATATACAGATGATAAATCTGCTGAGAATGAAATCAGAGAAACATCACCCTTTACAATAGCCACAAGCATAAAATATCTTGGGGTAACTCTAGCCAACAAGTAAAAGACCTATATAACAAGAACTTTGAGTCTTTAAAGAAAGAAATTAAAGAAGATACCAGAAAATGAAAGATCTCCCATATTCTTGGATTTGTAAGATCAACACAGTAAAACTGGCAATCTTGCCAAAAGCAATCTACAGATTCAATGCAATCCCCATCAAAATCCCAACACAATTCTGCACAGAACTTGAAAGAACAATTCTCAACTTTATATGGAAAACCAAAAGGCCCAGGATACCCAAAAAATAAAACCCTGTACAATAAAGGAACTTCTGGAGGAATCACCATCCCTGACTTCAAGCTCAATTATAAAGCTATAGTCCTGAAAACAGCTTGGTATTGGCACAAAAATAGACAGGTAGACCAATGGAATCAAGTTGAAAACCCTTATATTATCTCACACACCTGATTTTTGACAAAGAAGCTAAAATTATACAATGGAAACAAAAAAGGATCTTCAACAAATGATGCTGGCATAACTGGATGCTGGCATGTAAAAGACTGAAGATAGATTCATATCTATCGCCATGCACAAAACTTAAGTTCAAAGGGATCAAAGACTTCAACATAAATCCAGCCACACTGAACCTATTAGAAGAGAAAGTGGGAGATACCCTTGAATGAATTGGTACAGACCACTTACTGGACATAACACCACACAGACACTGAGATCAACAATTAATGAATGGGACCTCCTGAAACTGAGAAGCTTCTCTAAGGCAAATGACACTGCCAACAAGACAAAATGGCAGCCCACAGAATGGGAAAAGATATTCACCCACCCCACATCTGACAGAGGGCAAATTTCCAAAATATACAAAGAACTCAAGAAGCTAGTCACCAAAACACCAAATGATCCAATTAAAAACTGGGGTACAGAACAAAATAGACGATTCTCAATAGAGGAATATAAAATGGCTAAACGACACTTAAGAAAGTGCTCAAATTCCTTAGCCATCACGTAAATGCAACTCAAAACAACTCTGAGATACCATCTTACACTGGCCAGAATGACTAAAATCAAAAACCCCAATCACATTCTATGCTGGAGAGGATGTGGAGAAAGGGGAACACTCCTCCATTGTTGGTGGGAGTGCAAACTTGTGCAGCCACTTTGGAAATCAGTATGGCAGTTCCTCAGGAAAATGGGAATCAGTCTACCTCCAGATCCAGCAATTCCACTCCTTGGCATATACCCAAAGGATACACATTCATACAAGAGCATCTGATCAACCATGTTCACAGCAGCATTATTTCTAATAGCCAGAACCTGGAAGCAACCTAGATGCCCCTCAACTGAAGAATGGATAAAGAAAATGTGGTACATTTACACAATGGAGTATTACTCAGAGGGGGAAAAAACAATGGAATCTTGAAATTTGCAGGCAAATAGATGGAACTAGAAGAAACCATCCTGAGTGACGTAACACAGTTACAAAAAGACAAAAATGGTATGTACTCACTCATATATGGATATTAGACATAGAGCAAAGGATTAGCATCCTACAATCCACACCTCCAGAGAAGCTAGGAAACAAGGTGGACCCTAAGGGAGACATACATGGTCCCCCTGAGAATGGGAAAGGGACAAGATCTCCTGAACAAATGGGGAGCATGGGGGAATGGGAGGGGAGAGGGAGTTAAGAGATAGAGAAGGGAAAAGGGAAGTCGGAGGACATGAGGGAGCAGGCAGATAGAATCAGGGGAAGAATAAAGGACAGCAAGAAAAGAGATCCCATAATAGAGGGAGCCATTATAGGTTTAAAGAGAAATCTGGCACTAGGGAAATTTCCAGAGATCTACAAGGCTGACCCCAACTAACAACCTAAGCAATAGTCAAGAGGCTACCTTAAATGTCCTTCCCCTATAGTTGAGATTGATGACTACCTTATATGTCATCTTAGAGCCTTCATCCATTAGCTGATAGCAGAGACCCACAGCTAAGAACTGAACTGAACTCCTTGGATCCAGTTGCAGAGAGGGAGGAGTGATGAGCAAAAGGGTCAAGACCAGGCTGGTGAAACCCACAGAAACAGCTGACCTGAACAAGGGGATCTCATAGACCCAGACTGACAGCTGGGAAACCAGCATTGGATCCAAACAGGCCCACTGAACATGGGTGTCAGTTAGGAGGCCTGGGTACTCTATGGGGCCTCTGCTAGTGGAACAGTATTCATCCCTTGCGTAGGAATGGACTTGGGGAGCCTATTCCCCACAGAGGGATACTTTCTCAGCCTAGACACATGGGATAGGCCCTAGGCCCTGCCCCAAATGATGTGACAGACTTTGATCACCCCCGTTAGAAGGCCTCACCCTCCCTGAGGAACAGAAGAGGGATGAGATGGGGGTCGGTGGTGGGAATGGGAGGATTCGGGGAGAGGGAACTGCGATTGATGTGTAAAATAAGATTGTTTCTAATTTAAATTTTTAAAAAAGAAAAAAAAAGAAATGGATAAATATTCTTTAATACAGTAAATACCTCATGGTGCTGAAAAAAAATTTAAACCTGAAATAAAAATGTTGTAACTGTGAGAAAATCTGACACAAATTTAAAACCCAATCAACAACTAGAAATCTCAAGGAGGGGGAGAAGGCAGGAAAGAAGAAAATCAAACACTTCAGAATTCTTTTCCAGAATATGAGTGGAACATTTAGTTTCTGCCATCATGTGTGATGTGATGGCTATTCTTGGTTGTCAACTTGACTACATCTGGATTAACTAAAACCCAAGTGGTTGGTACATCTCTCAAGGCTTTTTCTTGATTCATTCATTTCATGTGGGAAGACACATGCTAAATCCAGATCTTTTGAGGTAAGAAGATCCACCTTAAGTCTAGGCCACACCTTCTGGTGGCAGTCTCTATAAAGAACAGGGAAAGAAGGAAGCACTTGCTCTTTGCCTGCTTGCCCTTGCTCTAACTGGCAAATTCACTACTTCCCTGGTATTAGGGAAGTACTACATCTTTGGGATTCAGCATATACTGAACACTAACATCCAGCCTCGTGAACTGATCAACTACTACATTTTTGGACTTTTGGTATGGAAACAGCCACTGCTGTACCTCAGGACCACAGTCTGTAAGTCTCTCTTACTATGTTCATTCTGTGGTGGTCTAAATGAGAAGATCCACCTTAAGTCTGGGCCACACATTCTGGTGGCAGTCTCTTTAAAGGGCAGGGAAAGAAGGAAGCACTTGCTCTTTGGCTCCTATATTTGCATGTTTAGTTCCCAGTTGAGGAACTGTTAGGAAGGATTAGAGGTATGGCCTTGTTGGAGTAAATGTGTTGCTAGGGGTGGGCTTTGAGGTTATAAAAGCCCAGGCGAGGCCCAGTGTCTCTCTTCCTGCTGCCTGTGGATGAGATGTAGTTCTCAGTTCTTGGCTATTTCTCCAACATCATGTCTACCTGCATGCCACCATGCTCCTGAAAAGATGATAATGGACCGAAACTGAAAACAAGCCCACAATTAAATGTTTTCTCTTAGGAGAGCTGCCTTGGTGATGGTGTCTCTTCTCAGCACTAGAAATGTAACTAAGGCAGGTTACTTTTATGAGTTCTGTTTCTCTAGAGAACTCTGACAAATACACCTAGAAATCATTAGCAGAAAGATAGCAGGAAAAATAAAAACTAGTTGGAAATAAAAGACATGCTTTTAAAGACCTTTTGTAAAAAGGAATCTCAAAAAAAAGTTTGAGATATTTTGAAGTAAGTGAAAACAAACATTTAATTTACCAAAATGTATAGGCTAGCCTTGCAGGGTAGATGGAGAATTAGACAGCATCTTCTTAGTGGCACAGGGAATGAGAGGAGCAAAGATCAGAAAGCACTACACATAGGAAGACTGGAAGGGCAACAGAAATCACAAAGGAAGTGACAGGACAGCCAGAGTGTGCAGAAAAACGACAGCAAGGACTTACTGAAAAATACATCAGTAGCTCGGGAAGGAATTCTAAGAGCTGGCAAATGGGATTGCATGAAATTAAAAAGCTTCTACAAGCAAAGGAAACAATCGACAAAGCAAAGAAACAGTTTACAAATTGGGAGAAAACCACACTACAATCAAATGTCATTATCAAAGATTTAGAGTGTGCTTTGCAACAGCTGCAGAATATATATTTTGTTCATAAGTATTTAGAACTTTAGAATGAATCAAATATTAGATCAAAGAGTATTATTTTGAGAAATTCAAACACTGAAATCATTTATTTTTTCAATTACAATGTAATGAAATTGAAAATCAGCAGCAAGAAAAACGGGAACTTACAAATACAGAGGAATCTGGAACAAACACTGAATCATATTTATTCACTGTGGTGGGTTTGTATGTATGTGTGTGGATGTGTAGAAACATAAATGTGTCATGATTACTATGTGGAGATAAGAGGACAACCCAGGGAGTAAGTTCTCTTCCACTAACATGTGTTGTGTGATATTTTGTTTGTGTTCTGACAAATAAAGCTTGTTTGGAGTCAGAGAGCAGAACTAACTACTAGTTAACTAGAGGTCTGGAGGTCTGTACAGTGAGGAGACAGGAAGTGATAAGTCAGAGCAGAGACAGGATGTGGGCCTTTTTAGGAGGAACTGAAGAGGTGGGAAGGGACAGTGGCTCTCTCTGCTTCTCTGATCTTTCAGGTTTTTATCCCAACATCTGACTCCTGGCTTTCATTGATAAGATTAATTAGATTTACACTTCAAACATGTGGATTCCAGAGATCAAACTCAGATTGTCATGGTTTATGGAAGGCACCTATACCAACTGTGCCACCTTGCTGGCACTGTTTAACACATTAAAAAACAAAGCAAAACAATGAATTACTGAGGAAATCAGAACATAAAACTAGAAGTCCTTGAAACAAAGGAAACATAGTAAACCAAGACATATAGAGTACAGCACATGGCATCTTCAGTTCTCAGAAAAGAAACAAAACCATGCCAAACACTGAAGTAGTAGAAACAAACAATAAGAAACAAAACTAAACTAAATCAGGTCTAAAAGAACAAAAGAAAGAATAGATGAAACAAGTTGAGTTGCACTGAGGATTAGATAAATTTACAGGGTACACTCACAAGGAGACGGGCAAATTACATCTGCCAACATAGAAATCCATACCAGTATTAGGGACTACTTTGAGAAAATATATACTAATAAATAAAATTCAGAACAAACTGGCCAATTTCTGGAAACATCTGAATGCCAAAATTGAACCAAAAAGACAGAAAAGTTCTGAGCAGACCAAGGAAGAATGAAATGAAATCAATAATACAAAATTTCACAATGCTGTGGAGATAGTCCAGTCAATCAAGTGCATGCAAAGGAAGCATGAGGACCTGAGCACAGGCTCCAACACCTGGGGAGAGCTGGAAAGGCACAGACAGGAGGAGCCCTGGGGCTAGCTGGACAGCATGTGTAGCTGAACTGGGTAGCTCCAGGCTCAGTGAGAAAGTGAGAAAGAGACCCTGGATTTAAAATAATTAGAAAGGACTAGAGAAAGACATTCAATGTAGATCTCTGACCTCCATACACACACACAAAATACATGTGTTCAGCCGACATAAACACATGTGTATATACATATAAGCATGCACACACTAAATACATATACAATACACGACACACACACATGCACACACACAACAACAACAACAATAGTCTTCCAAAAAAAGAAAAGACTAGGATTAGACAATGTCACTGATGAATTTTACCATATTTTGAAATAACACTGATGTTTCTCAAGCTATTCCATAAAATTTAAAGTAGGGAACTCTTCCAAATCTGTGATATTTTTTCAATACTTGATTTGTAAAATTTGCTTGTTTATAATGAACTCATAAATAAAATAACCATGCAGCTGAATTAATGTACCCATTCCAACAAGCACTTTCCTAGACACAACCATATACATCTCAATGAAATTCTATGTAGTTAGAAAAATCATGTGAAAGCCATGGAAATTCCCTTGTACTTTCACACTTCCACTGTCAATTAAACTCATGCATTTTTACCAGCATTCTGTCCTTCCTCATCATCTAATACTACCTTTACTTATTCTTCTCTCTAAATGTCATACTATACATATACCTACATTTCTTTACATACATACATACATACATACATACATACATACATATATATATATATATATAAAATGCCATAGGGTATGATCAACATATGAGTGAGGATATGTAAGGTTTTTTTTCTCCCTGAAATGTGGTGATCTTGTTTACTATTATATTTCCTAAGTCCATCCATTTTCCTGCTAATTTTGTGACTTCATTTGCTTTAGAATGAAATAATATTCCATTTTACATATGTGCCAGATTCTCGTTATCTACTTATCTATTGTATGAGAACACAATTAACTTCAAACTGAAACCTGACAGAATCACAGCACAAAGAAAAGGAAATGAAAAAAAAAGAAAGGAAGGAAGAAGGAAGGAAGGAAGGAAGGAAGGAAGAAAGAAAAGAGTAGGGGTACACTGTACCCCAATATTCCTAAACACACACACACACACACACACACACACACACACATATATATATATGTCCTCAACAAAATATTAGGGAATCAAATTGAAGAGCATATCAAAAAACTCATACACCATAATCAAGCTGGTTTCATCCCAGGTATGATTCATTATATGCAAATAAACATCAATCAACTTAATAAAAAATGAAAAATATTATAAAACCATTCCAACAGATATAGTAAAAAATTGATAAACATCCCTTTTTGACAAAAACTCTGAACAAATTAGCTATACAATATGATAAAGACTATGAATGACCAAACCACAGCCAGCATCATGATGAATGGGGGAAAACTACAACTACTTCCTCTAAGAAGAATAAATGAGTGTCTAATCTCACTGCTTCTATTCAACATAGTGATACAATCTGCAGGAAGAACAATTTCCATGAAAAAGAAAAGTTATACAAACAGAAAAACAGAATAAAATTATCCCTGTTTTTGTTATATATAAAATATATGTCCATATAAAAGTATCTATAGATATCAACAGTGACTATTAGAACAAATAAACAGATTCCATTTAAAAAAAAAATGATACAGAATAAAAACACAAAGATCAATAGCTTTTCTACATACCACTAATGAATTTTGTGCAGGAGAAATCATGGCATGTCATATCCAAAGTGAACTACAGATTCCACACGATCCCCATTAAATTCTTTTTTTTTAAGATTTTATTTATTTATTATGTATACAACATTCTGCTTCCAAGAATATCTGCACACCAGAAGAGGGCACCAGATCATAATGGATGGTTGTGAGCCACCATGTGGTTGCTGGGAATTGAACTCAAGACCTCTGGAAGAGCAGTTAGTGCTCTTAACCTCTGAGCCATCTCTCTACCCCCCCCCCATTAAATTCTAATGACATTCTTTACAGAGTTACAAAATATAATCCTGAGATTCCAAAGAATATGAGGTCAGCATCAAAAGAGTTATGTGCATGGCAAGTTTACTATTGCACCAGTCACAATACCTAATACATAGGTACCTGTCAATAAATAAACAGAAAAATAAACTATGATATACCCTTATAATGGAGTACTATTCAGCTATAAAGAAAAATTCCACTTACAAAAGTCTTTAAGCGTGATGGAGATGAAATATACTTTAGTAAATGAAATAAGACAAACACAGAAAGACTGTGTTCTCTTAGTCATATGTGGAAACTTAAAAGAACTTGTACTGAACATAGAAGAGGAATTTACAGGAACTGAGAAGGCTACCAGAGTGCAGAAATCAGAAGAAATGAGTGACCATTCTTAATTTGAACAAGTCATAAGTGTTCGTAAGATAAATACAATGAAAAAAGATTGCATAGCATTTCAACTTGTTTAGTTAGGATGCTCAAACATAGTACCAATTATCTAATTATACAGCCTGAAGATTTATTCAAGAGTGGAAAACTATAGTCCTCCTTTTACATGTTAAATAGAAGCTAGCTCTCAATAACACTTAAAAGCACCAGTCCAGGAGCACTGAATGCTTTCTTGTCTCCCTCTTCCTTCATGAAAACGGGACTGTGACTAGGACAGGTGCACTTGGAGAATATGGGTTACACTAATACCAACTCCACAGGATCTGGAATCACCTTGGACTACCTATAAAGAAACTGAGCTGGAGAGTTCTACCCTAAAGGTACCCTAAAAGTGGGCAGTAATATTCCATGGGCTGGAGACCTGGACTGAATAAAAAGGAGGAAATAAGATGGTTACAAGCATTCCTCATTCTCTGCCTCCTGACTTGATAAAACCTAGCCAGCTGTCTCAAGCTCCTGTAGCAACTAATGTTCTCACTATGAGTATACCTGAACTGTGAACCAAAATTAACACTTTTTTCCTCAAGTTGCTTTTGTCAAGTGTTTTGTCCCAGCAATACCTGAAGTAACTAATACAACTAGAAATCATAATAAATGGTCAAAAGCATTTAAAACTTGCACTGTCATCAAACAGTAAAATAACTTACACGTTAAATTCTATTATGAGGCCTTATACACGTAACTTTTGAGCTCATATGATACTGCTGCTTATCTTGATGATCTAATTTGTCTGCCTTGACTAAGACAGACACTTTAATTGTTTCTAAAATCCAAAGCTACCTTAGAAAGGAACATTTGTCTTTAATGAAGCTATTCACCTAAAACATAGAACCTTTAATTAACCTTAAAGACGTCAGCAAGATTAGCGTGGTATCCTTACAGATTTCTGTGTTCATCTGAACAATGGATCTATTAAGAAAGAATTTACTGTTAAGAAATAGTCTATGGCTTTAAAACAGTAGGAAAAGTCTGGCTATATAGCTCATTGACAGAGCATCTATCTAGCAATAAAAAAGGGCTTCAGTTCAACAAGCAACATAGCATAAATTGGATGTAGAAACACATCCCTACAATCCCAGCACTCAGGAGTGGAGGCAGGAAGATTAGAGTTTCAGGATATCCTCAGATAACATAGCAAGTTCTAAGTCAGAATGGGATAAATGACATTCTGTTTGTCACATTAATAAGCAAGCAAGCAAGCAAGTGTGCATGCTCGTGTACACACACACACACACACACACACACACACACACCACACACCCACCCACCCACCCACCCTGGGATGTTGATAAATGTCTGTGGGAAGGACTACCTGAAAGACCAAAGGAGGAGGATAGCAAATTTAGAGACTGGCAACATCGGAGACTGGTGGTTTGAATGAGGATGGCCTCCACAGTCTCCTACGTTTAAAATACTTGGTCCCCATTTGGTGGAACCACCTGGGAAGGATTAGGCGGTGTAGCCTTGTTAGAGGAGGTGTGTCAATGGGGGTGGGCTTTGAAGAGGTCTCTCCCTCTTTCTCTCTCTCTCTGCCTCATACTGGTGTAGTGGATAAAATATGAGCTCTCAGTTATTGCTCCAGCTCCATGCCTGCCTACTGCCATGCTCACTACCATGATGGTCATGGAATCACCCTGTGAAACTCTAATGGCCCATTTAAACGCTTTTGTCTCTAACTTGTCTTCATCATGGTGTCTTATAACAGCAACAGAAAAGTAACTAAGACACAGACACTGTCTTAAAACAAGAAAATACAACCAGAGAAATAGGGACCAGAACATTACTGAGTGGAAGAATGCTTATGAACATCATGTGAGGTCCTGGTGTCAATTCTCAGAACCAAGAAATAACAAGAGCAACAAAAAATAGGATAAAGAAATATGCTCATTCTGAATTTTAGATGGCAGTACTCTTTAGTGGGCTTAGACCTGGAACTATAGTGAAAGAATTGTAGCCAAAGCTTGGGAGATGGGAAGCCAAAGAATCAGAAGTTCAAGCTAGTCTCAACTAGAAGTAGTTCAAAACCAACCTGGGCTACACTGCTTGAGATCCTGAAAACAGAAAAACAAAAGTTGTGTCAGAATTATAGATGTAAAAAGCTTCAAGGCATCTTCACCATCAAAGTACAAAATAAACAAGAAACTTGTCTCATCTCTACTGAGTAGGTAACTAACAAAGCTAATTAAGTGGTCAGGGTAAACTAAGGACTGCAGACTTCATTCAACTGCAATGGAATTTTACATAAGAAAACAAAGATCTACTAATGCCAGACTTCTTTCAAAGAATTTCCAAATACAAACTGGGTACAAAAGAATCTCTTAGGCAGGCACAGTGGCTCGTGCCTGTTCTAGCACTCAGGAAACTGAGAGAGGAGAAAAGCTATATATTCTGATGAACAGCTAGACTACGAAGGTTCTGTCTCAAAAAAGTTAGTGATAATGGCAATAATAAAAATATTTTTTAGATTACACAATATAATAAAATATCCTAACCATGTCCTCAGCACAATAAAAATCTCTAACACTAACAGCAAAGGTTATGCCTGCATCACACATCAGCAATGACATCCACAGATACAAGCAACCCTCACCAATGGCCAATACAAGACACCAGTGCTGAACTACACCTAAATGGGAATTAAAGTCACAATGTCTTTGTACAGTTGGTGTTTCAGCAATAAAATACCTGGCACTGAATAATGTACAACAAGAAAGGCTAGCTCATGATTCAGGCTGGTGGCTGGAGAGTCAAAACAGCATGGCACTGGAGTCATAACCTCCATGACACCACAGGACAAAAAAAAACTAAGGGGCACATGTGCAAGTAAATGAGCTGAGAATCAAGCTTGCTGTACAATAATCCCTTCTTGTGACAACCAATACATTCCCATAAGATCAGATTCCCTATAGTGTAACAACATTAATCAATTGACGAGGGTAAAACCCCAGTGATGGTGAAGTCACAACAGAAACATATCAGGTATGTCTGTGAAGTGTTTTCTAGATTATGTTAAATAACTAAGGTAGGAAGACCCACCCTAAATGCAGATGTCACCATTCCACAGGAGAGTCCTAGACTGGATAAAAGGGAGAAAAAGAAACTAAGCAGCATTCCCTGTTCTGTATTCTGGCCATGTGACCGGCTGCCTTCCATTCCTGCTATTATATTTATTCCCCCTACGAGGGATGCACTGCATACCCTCAAACTGTAAGCCAAAAAAAGGAGGAGGAAGAGGTGGAGGGGCAGGAGCAGGAGGAGGAGGAGGAAAAGAAGAAGAGGAAGGAGGAGGAGGAGGAAGATGACGACAACAGAAGGAAGAAAAGAAAACAAACCTTCCTCCTGGCATTTTTCAAACCAGTAAGCAAAGCATAATACACGTCATGACAGAATTACCTTCTACTAATCTACACCTCTTAAAACTACAACACTGGGGACAGAACTTCCAGCACACAAACCTCTGAGGACACCAGTCACTCCAAATATAACATGCACACACCATTCTCTTTCTCCCTAATTCCAAATCCTCTCCATGCTCACTATCACCTTTGCTACCTATTTCACTAAGCAAATGAAATACTCAAAAACTTCCATCTGTTCCAACCACCCCATCTAACAACTTAGTTCTATACCCTTTCACCCTCTTTTCCCTACAGTTATGACAGCTACTCTCATCTGCTCCATCTCTATTTGATGTTAGAACTAACCCCTTCTAACCTTGTATGCAAAGTCCTTGCTCCCCTTTCTTTCTTAATCATACGTTATCAATGTTTCCCTTTCCACTGAGTCCTTTCTAACAGAACACAATATGCAATACTCTCTGCATGCGGTCTTTTCATAGTCCTCCACCATCAATATTGCCTAGTAGTAACACTCTTGGAACGGCCCCTCCTACACATGACGAGCTTTGGTTTGTATGAGCAATGCAGCACAGCAGAAGTGGTACTATATAGGCCCCAAATTAGATCAAAAAGGATATTGGCTCTTTCCATAAAGGATCATGTAACCATCTCTTTGGCTCTTTGATCAACCATTCTGAAGTCAACATGGAGGTAGTATATAGAGGGGAAAATGGTTGGCACCAACAAATTGAGGCCTCACACAGGTAAGTTTAGGAGCAAAGTCTCTAGCTCCAGGTCTAGAATGGCAGCATTCTAGGCCAACAGCTTTTAGACAGTTCCCCAGCTTCCACTTTTGAAACATGTTGTGCTTTCCTTATTATATGGTTATCTCCACACTAATGTATTCTTCAGCTCTCCAAAGTATTAGAGTGCCTGCTACCGATATTCTCCCTTAAATATCACATTCAATCTGACGCATTTACATGGTATCTTCAGTCTCTAACTTTTATGTCTGGTGCTAACATGTGATATAAGGTCAACACAAATTAAAAAGAAACTTTACTTCTATCTCAAAACCTAATTATCCCTTGAGTCATTTCTGTGGTCTCTCAAATAGTCACCCAGAATCTACTTCTCTAATCTATCCTCAACGTAGTCATCAAAAGTGATTCTTCCAAACCCTACTCCAAACCCTTTAAATCCTGTCATGATAGCTCACTCACTCAGTTCTAGTTCACTAACTCTGTACCACTCCACAGACACCCCAAACGTGCCTACTACAGGATCTTTACACACTCTATTTCCTAGGCTTAGGGTATTCTTTTAAACCCAAATGATTGTGTCAGTTTCTCTTTCACTTCCCTTAGGTCACTTCTCCTACCACCCAATCTGGGAGGAGTTTCATTATAACCTATTAGAAATGCAAATTTCTGTCAATCTATCCAACCACTCCAACACACAGAATTTCCTATACTTGTTAAGTTTTATTTTTCTGTGTAAGCCAGATCAAAATCTGATATTTATTGGCTAATCAATTTACTATTCATTTCTCTAAATATAAAGTTCTAGAAGGTCAGCAATTTGCATGTTTAATTTATTCTATATGATGCCTAGAAACTACAGAACACTAAGTACACAAGAGCTACTAAACAAACTATTGAAATAAGAAACATAGCAACAGGAGATATTCCCACTGTGAGTCTCCACACCTCCATGCCATATGAGGGCAAGAGGAGTTATGTGAGACAAAGGCCGTAATCCAAGAAAGATGAGAAGAGCAAAGCCCCAGAAATACTGCTTTGTGATAGCCATGGCTCAAACACAGAAACAAACAACCAACTACTAATGAGGAAAAACAGCTTTGACACAAAGAAACCAGGAAGATACTCCCAGACTCGGTGATACGACCTAAATAATACTGCCCATCGCTACAGAAGTATTACATCTTTCCTAGTAGATTCCCCGGGGGGGAAGTAGGGGGTACGGGAACAACCAAAAAACTTGCACACCATTTCTACCCAAAACAGAAAACCTTAATGTAATATGGAAAAACACATTTAAAACCTAGTATTCCGGGCTGGAGAGATGGCTCAGCAGTTAAGAGCACTGGCTGCTCTTCCAGAGGACCTGGGTTCAATTCCCAGCACCCACCTGGCAGCTTACAACTTTCAGTAACTCTAGTTTCAGGGGAATCTGACACCCTCACACAGACATGCAGTCAGGCAAAACGCCAAGGCACATAAAATACCTAAGTAAATCTTTAAAAGCCTAGTATTAAAGATGCTGTATTATGAGTTCCAAGCCAGCTAGGGCTACAAAAAGAAAACCTGTCTCAATAAAATAAAAAAAAAAAAAAAAACACTCTGCTTAAGCAAATTGATTTACATTCTTCAAAGTGTCACTGGTACAAGGCACAAAAACTCGGGAGCTGCTGTGAATTAAAGGTGACCAAGCACGCATGACAACTGAGCACAATACATGGACTTGAGTTTTATTGTACTATGAAAATACAGTATTAGGCCAGGCGTTGGTGGCGCACGCCTTTAATCCCAGCACTCGGGAGGCAGAGGCAGGTGGATCTCTGTGAGTTCGAGACCAGCCTGGTCTACAAGAGTTAGTTCCAGGACAGCCTCCAAAGCCACAGAGAAACCCTGTCTCAAAAAACCAAAAAAGAAAAAGAAAAAAAAAAACAGTATTAGGACATCTGAGGAAATCTGAATACAGTTTGTAGCCTGGATTATCAGTACTCCTACTCCACAAGTGCTGACTTCCTGGCTTTGATAATTCTCTAGTTATGTAAGACAATTCATTTGTTCTTAAAAAAAAACATATACTTAGGCTAAGACAGAACAACACAGGCATGTAACCCCAGCACTTGGAAGAAGGACTGCAAATTCAAGGCTAGCCTGGGCTATATAGCTAGGCCTGTCTCACAGAAACAAAGTCTGGGTATAATTCAGCAACTGCACACTTGCCTAATAAGCACAAGCCCTTGGGTTTGATCAGTAGCAAAAGAAAAGGAAAACAAAAACAAAACAAAAACAAAAAAAAACGAGAAAGGCAGAAAAGGATTGAGGAAGACTTTAAAAGGAGAAAGGGAGGGGAACAAAAGGAAAGAGATGCCTCAGAGGTTAAGAGCATTGGTTGCTTTTCCTGAGGTCCTGAGTTCAATTCCCAGAAACCACATTGTGGCTCACAACCATCTGTTATGAGATCTGGTGTCCTTTCCTAACCTGTAGGCAACATGCAGGCAGAACACTGTATACATAATAAATAAATAATTCTTAAAAAAAAAAAAAGGTCCAGGAGGGGAGAATGAGTTATCATATATTCAGATGATTCTCAGAAGTGAAAAAAAATTAATATGAAAGAAAAAAGACAAAACAAACACAGCAAAGTGTTACTTTATGAGAAATCTGAGAATATACGGGAACTCTGTATAATTCCTATAAATTTTCTGTCAATAGTAAACTAATGTCAAAGTAAATTTAAAGAAAACAAAAAGTGTCTAAAATTACAATACAGATTATTAGAGTGGTTCTATTAGAGTAGATCTTTTGAAATATAAAATAGATTAGAATGGTTCCTATTTTATATTTCAAAAGCTCTCTATAAATTCACTTTTCAAATTAAAAACTTGTTTGGTTGCACATGGCTGTAATCCCAGCATTCAAGAGGCTGAGCAGAAGGATGAAGAGTTAAATGGACAGATTGTGCTATAGCAAGATCATGACTTAGAAATAAGTACTCAAATTCAAATGTAGAAAGTATAATTGTAAAAATATGTATAATGTTGAAAGGATTTAAATGCAACTTTAAATTGTACCTTCTATTGGTTACCTGGATTTTCTTTTCCTGAGTCTACATTTTATTCAAGAACTAAAAGTAACAAGGCACAGTACACACTTCTATGATCCCTGCTACTCAGAAGGCTAAGAGCAAGAGGACAAGTTATAGCCAGCCTGACAACACAGAAACTGCTTTAAGAGAGAAGGAAAACTAATCACTAGTAATAGCATGAAGAAAACTATAACTTACCTCTAAAGAAGTAAGTAAATGCATACTTTACACTAAGAGAATCTGAAAAGTAATGCCCATTAGGCAGAGTGTGGAGCTCCAAGTCTGTAATCCTACTACTTTGGAGGCAAATGCAAGAAGCTCCACTCAAGGTCATTGTCTCTACTACACAGCAATGTAAATGCTGGCCTGGGCTACATAAGATCCTGATTCAAACACACACAGACACAAAATATTACAGTAAGGGTGGGGGCAATGACTCTGTGTTTGCTGGGCTTTGTGGTGTATGCCTGTAATGCCACCACTGAGTGGCAAAGACAGATAGGTGCCTGGGACTCAATGGCCAGGTAGCTAGTGAAACAAGCAAATGTCAGGTACAGTTTTGAGACCCTGTCTCAAAACCTAAGTTCCACCTTAGTGGTAGAGAAGTTATCCAGCATCAACCTCTGTCTTCCATATATTCATGAACAGGCAAACATGATCATGAGTGTATTATGTTCATACACACACACACACACACACACACTCACACTCACACGCACGCACGCACACACCACATATACACACAAAAATAAACTTATTTCAAGGAGTCACTATAAATTATTTTCAATTGAACCACCACATCATTTAATAGTGTATTAACAACCATATATGAGTAGAAACAGAAATAAGTTTAGGCTGGGCGTTGGTGGCGCACGCCTTTAATTCCAGCACTCGGGAGGCAGAGGCAGGCGGATCTCTGTGAGTTCGAGACCAGCCTGGTGTACAAGAGCTAGTTCCAGGGCAGCCTCCAAAGCAAAAGAGAAACCCTGTCTCGAAAAAAACCAAAAAAAAAAAAAAAAACAGAAATAAGTTTAAACTTCCTTTAAACAAGGTATCAACCAGCCATTTCTAACAGAAGAAAAATAGCAAAATTACCTTCATGAACTGTAATTCCACAATTGTCACATTGAATTATTTCATCTGCGTCTTCACTATTATCTCCAAGACAAACACAGCAAATCAGAATATGGTCCATTTTTTGGGAACTCCAGTTTTGACTCTTCTCAAGAATCAGCGAGTCCTAACATTAAAATACATCAGAAAAATCACATTTTAATTAAAAAGTAATTTAATACATTTTAAATACTGTTTCTCTTACTTCAAATTTATGTGACATTCTATTAGTACCCTCAAAGTACGCTACACCTCTGCCAAAGGACCCTTTATACATCTTCTTTTTCACTTCTCTCTGAGTGCCATAGGTTCTACTCTCTACAAAGTGAGAAGAAACAGGCATGCAAATAACTTTGGCACTTGACTTTTGCCCTTAAACTAGGAGAAAAGGAATAATCCATCCTCTAGGAATTACCAATCCTACATACAGATTTTCGAAGTATCAAGATGTGGTTCCTACACTTTTGGTAAAGTTACTACCAGGAAAGACAAGACACACACACAAAACAGGAGAGAGTAAATTAAGATAATGTATAAGCAAGTGTGCAGATGATGCCCGAGAAACTCTAGACTCCAAAGTGTAAAAGGTCCAGAGTTACCCAGCTACTCAGAAAGAGCCTCAACACATCAGCTTCATATCTAGCTATAAACCAAAATTTTTAATGCTCCAAGTTGAGCAGCTGCTAGGAAAATAGAGTGTTCCTTACATTTATGTCAAGAGAGATATAGTGCAAACTGGTGATAAAGATAGCCAGCTACTAACAACATAAAAGAGAAAAACTTTCATAGCACACGAGTATAAAAAGATAAAATCTCAAGAAAAGAAAGCTTGTCCATTTTAATTTAAACCTTGAGCATTATGGATGCAAACTTTAATTTAAAAAGTCATTCTGGCCCAGTGGCATACTCTGATAGCTCCAGCTACAATGAGAAGATGAGGGAGGAGGATAATCTGAGCCTAGGAGTTGGACAAATAGTAATGCCCCACCTCAAAAAAGTCTTGCCAAATTCATAAACAACAGTTAACGTTAACAAGCATGACAGTATATTTTCATTTATAAACCTAACCACAATCAAAACAAAATTGTCAAGTTAGTTCCATGCCACAGTCACTAAGTATATTTAATTTCATATTCATATTTTGCTGTTTTATATCCCTTTAAACTCTGTCAACACTCTCAAGGGTAACATTTGTAACCAAAATTTCAATAAAATTGTGAATGACTTTTTTTGGGGGGGGCTTTTTGAGACAAGATCTCATGTAACCCAACATACCCTTGAACTTACTATGTACCCAAGAATGGCCTTGAACTTCTAATCCTCCTGCCTGTACTTCTCATTGGCTCTGATTACAGGCATATGTCACAACACCCATTGAAAATGCTTACAGATGCAATAAATAATCCTTTCAATATATTTTTATGGATAACATCTAAAATTACAGCAGTAAAACAAATCAGGAAAAAAAATGACTACCAAGTAACGTAAAACTATCCTATAAAGAAAACTCATGTGTTTTATAGTATCTTGGTAGTTAATGAACACCATGGGCTTTCATTCTCAGCTTTCATTTAACAGTTGCTGAGCATACAAAGTTCTCATTTGTGAAATGAGAATGACAGAAATAAAATGGAACAGAAAGGTTGTTGTAAGAATTGATGAAGTAATAAAAGTTATCGATGTTGCATTCTTCATGCCCTTCCTCCTCACTTCTATACAGACTGGCATCTAACAGTGAGGCAAGGGATGGGCTGTCTTCTATAGAATCAAGTTACAAGCATAATAAGCACTGATATTTTATCCCCATGGTAAATCCAAATGTTTTCTCATAGCCTATCACTTCTAAGTTGTTTTTCGGTTTTTGTTTGTTTAAATATCACAGACTAGAAAATGACCTAAAAAAAAGGGGGGGGGCTTATTATTAAGCTACCTGTGTCAATGGACTGTCAACATTTCTTTGAAAGAATTACTTCAAAGCCTTAGAAAATGTATTAGTACAGAAAAATAAGTGAATCTCTATGAGTAAAACTGTGAATGAATAAAAAATGAATCTCTTCAAGTAGGCACTGAATCAATGAGAAGATCTAATTCCTCTACTTTCTGACTTTATTCAGAAAAACAGACTATCTAAGCTGTCTCTCTATGCCAGTTCCTCTGTACATGGACTATGCTCTAATGCATGGGAATGAGAAAACAACAGTGACTGCTGTTTCTGGGCTGCTGATCGCAGTTCAAACTGTAATGCAAAGGACGGGGGAACAATAGCCTTACGGGGTTGGTGTTCCCCTAAACACACAACTGCTCACAACGGTTCAGTGGGAAAATCTACAGCAAATTTTTGAAAACATTATGAGCTAAGTGTTTGTTAGTAGAGCAGACATACATTAATGTTTATGTATGATTTAAGCACATTTATGATCAAAATAATAAGAGTCCAGTTTCCTATGAACTTGTTAGCAGGCTTCTGAAGATATGTGTCCTCTTTCAAAGAATAGGCTACAACCTTTATCAAGAATGCAGCTTTGCACAAAAACAGAAATCAAGAAAGTAAGTTATAGATGGCAAAAGAACACTAACCTAGAAATTAGGGGGAAAGGGGAGCACTACAGTACTAATTCAATGGTTATTTTATTTTTCCCCTTGAAATTTAAAGTTAATCCTAAAGAAAAGAACTTAAGGGAGGTGAGAATACAAGGGGCAATGAATTTACATGTAAAAGCTAAGCAGAAGGCACTAATTGGGAGAAGAAAGGGACACAGCTGGAGAGAGGAGGGGACCCAGGAAGAATAGAGAGGGAAGCAACTGAGAACTAAGTATAAAGGCTTGTATGCATGAAGAGGCTAGGTCACATCCCAATGCTTTGTATGACAACCTAAATATAAATAAATAAATACACATTAGCCTAAAAATGAAACATTGCCTAGTATTCTCCCTGTGCTCCAAAACATACTTACTGTTCACTTGCCATGTATTTTCTTTTCTTTCTGTTTTTTTTTTTTTTTTTTTTTTTTGGTTTTTTGGGTGTCTCTGTGTAGCTTTGGAGCCTATCCTGGCACTTGCTCTGGAGACCAGGCTGCCCTCTAACTCAGAGATCCTCCTGCCTCTGCCTCCCGAGCCATGTATTTTCTATGATTATAAAATACATACAAATGGCCTAAATTGTACCTGCTGTGTTTAGATTCAACAGGAAAAAGTCCAATATAACTTACATAGAAACAGTATTAAAAGATGATGAAAAATAGGATATCAAAAAAACAGTATTGATCATCCAAAAGTACGATCAATAATTCTTCATCCACTCTTTCCTTTAAAGATTCTCACATTTGTAAAATATTATAAAACTTGTTTTAATGGGACTTAAAGCAATCTTTTTCTTGAAAATGTGTAGAGATAATTAGTGAGTCAGACATACTGAACAGATACATATCTTCAGAAGTATGCTATCAAGAACTGATAATAAACTTGAGTTTTATATTCATTTGATCCTAAGTGTGCTTGAATTACTTGCTCTATTTAATTACTTGTAATTACTTGAATTACACTTGCTCTATGAAAACACAAATCATGTTTTGAAGAGAAAGGGTTAATATTTTCCTACTGAAAGTATTTATAAATTTTGCCAAAACCATTTATGTAATAGTCACTAACTTTAGGGGACACTTGTCATTAAACATAAAAGAGCCTAGCATGACAAAAAAAAAAAAAAATTCTTTTACTGAGCCGAAAATATAAGGTTGTACTTACTAAACAGTAATCCAAAAACCAAACTGGTGTACAGATCCTCAATGAGAAAAAAGCTTTTGGTTCTTAATAAAACAAGACTGCCATTTCTACTGACAGAATTTCTACATTGCATAAATTTTCATCTACTCTAGGTTCAAGTTTTGAAAATTAGAACCACTTTCTAAAAATATTACACTACCCTTCTTTTAAAAACTTAGGTCAGAAGATCACAGGTGGGGAAAAAGGGGATGTTATTAGTGACACTCAAGTTTCAAAATAAAGGACTGAAAAGGTCACAGCTATACCTTAAGGGCGTTATCCAGACTGTACTAATTTCAAAAATGCAAATGTGAAAGCCCACGGAGAAAGACAAGCACTGATCTGCAGAAAATGCAACTCATCTAACTTTAGAGTGCCCCACTCTAAAGCAGCAACAGTGCTCCAGGAAGTTCTCTTGCAGGAAGTGTACTGGTAAAGACGATTCTCATGATGCTGTTACTATACCTTCTGCTTATTGTGTTCTTCTCTTGTGTGTTCTTCTCTTGTGCCTGGGTGAAGTGTTCCAGAAGGTACATAAAGGCAGTGTTACCAACCTGACAACTTGTGTGCTTCTCTATGTGTTTTCATTTCATTTGAAATTGAAAATGTCAATAGACATAGTCAACCTAAATAATACTGCAAGTTTTCAATATTTTTTTAAGATTAAGGAATCCTAAAACCAAATGTTTTAGATGCACTCTTCTACATGCCTGAGGCATGTTAAAGCCAAAAAGTGACAGTTATAAAAGGGCCCTGATCAAAAAATGTAAATTCCCCTAAGAAACTTGACAATTGTTAAGGTTGTAGAGCATCATATAACTACAGACAGCTCACATCATTTCTCTGCCAACCCACCTACCATTGCAACCAAGAAAAGGCTGTAGCTAAAAAGGAAATATGATATTCTCATTTGTATTTCTGAAGCCATACTTTCTGCTGTTTCTATTACAAAGGGGAATCTGAACACTTAAAGGCAAAATGGAAAAAATAAAATCTCAAATACATACTTGTTATCTATAAGGAATATGTAGTAATTATTATAATCCAAGATAGATAACTACTAAGGCTGACAGAAACATAAGGCATAAAGGATAAACTTTAAACATCTTTCTATAAAGACAAGATCATATAAATAGAAAATTTAGATTTACAATAATCTAAATTGATTAACTTCGTAACTAAAATTGAATGTCTAGTTTACTAGAACATAATTTAAATATAATTAAAATCATCAAAAATTTTTAAGGGATTAAAATAGCTGTGGGGACAAAAACTGTAAGCAAGCATTTAAGTAGGAGGCTATTCTCAGAGAGATTAGCTTTCTATAAATTATTCTATATGGGTTTTTTTTTTTTTTCCAGAAAAACACTTAGGGATCTCACCCAAGAAATAACTTGGGACATGTAAATATAGTCCCCATTACTTAACAGAATTTTTAATTTTTTTTCACCAGAAAGGAAAAAAAAAACCTAACCCACACATATGATCTTGAAATGAATTATAAAACTTCATCTATTAAGCACTGTTATCAAGTAGAGGTTACTAAAAGATAATACATTTCTATACATAGTAATGTATAGAAGCATTCCTACACTTTAGTATGAATCTTCTCCATAGGTCCTCTATCATTAAATTACTTTTGTAACTATTAACCTAATAAACATGAAGCATGAAGAGATGCTCCGAAAAGTAAGCTCAGTCAATAGATATAGAACCAGTACTAAATGCTATAAAAATAAACTGACAAATAAATGCCCAACCTAAATATTAACAGATATCCATAAATATGCCAAGATGGCATTAGCAATATGGAATAGTTTATGCTACAACCTTAAAAGTACCATACTATCTCCTCAAATGAGTTTTTCTTTACCAAAAGATACAAATTAGCATAGCATTGGAAGCAGGCAACATTCTTCATAGGAATGAGGGCAACCTAGAAATTAATCAGTGTTTATAATGCAGATAATAAGGTGTTATTTCATCTCTGCGGACATGGAATCCCTGACAGTTTGCTATATATTAACTAAGAAGAAAAAAATCCCGCAAAATTAACAGTAAATCTAGTTAAAACAGACAAATGCTAATCTGAAATCTGTAAGGAGAAAAATATGAAAGAATAAAGCATAAAGAAAATCTACCAGTTTAAGCTACTTCAATGATATGAAAAACAAAAAAAAATGGTAAAGAAAATTTTGTTGACATAAACACAGTAACAGAAATGACAGAATTAAAACAGTTCTATATGTGATGTAACAGATACATCTACATATAAGACACCAACTCAGTCTTTCTTTTGGAAGGAAAACACATAGGCACACAGACAGAGACACAGGTATATTTAAGTGAAGTCTTGAACGTTGCACCTCTGGACCAATGGGTAAACCTAACTTGCAGTAGAACTTCAATGGCAGGACTGAGTCATGACTGTTGCTTCAGGATAGAAACGTTTATTCTAAGGGGGAAAATGTTTGCTTTTATTTTTACTTCTTTGCAGACAATTTGTTTACTAAATGTGTTTTTAAAAGTACATTTTACTTTCACACACATAAAGCAAATTATTGGTGACTGCTACAGCTGATGAGTTAACCTTTAAAAACAACTCTCTACACATCTGAGGAAAAAAATGAGCTACTTGCTGTTCTCTTCTAAAGTATTCAAAAGCTTTATATTTTTATGTGGCTATGGACAAAATTATGTTGAAAGAAGTCCCTACTATCATAATCCACTCAGTGCCAGTTAGCATCTCTGAACAGGAAGAGGATAAAAATGGGAATAGAGAACTATCATTTCCCAAATCTACAGATATAAAAATGTTTCTCTACATATTCTTCTCCTTGGAGATGGAGACTACAAACTCCTGGAGAATGCTGACAAATGGTGGGTAATTAAAAGTTTGTTGATCAGATGAACAAATGTTACATTTAGGGTATTCACTCACTCCTACAACTAAATAAAAATTCAAGGAAGCTATCTAATATATAATGTAGTATATAATGTAGTAATTTAGAAATTTCCCTTTTCCCCAGACAGACAGATATCATAAAAATTGGGTTAATCTACCTCATTACTCTTGCTTTGAGATAGGGTCAGGCTATCATTGGTCAGTTCCTCATCATCAGCACTGTTTCTGCTAAGAACTTTACCCTTCTTCTTCTTGCAGCCCACTTCACTAGGAGGGCTGCTATGGTCTTCTTCATTGCCCTCATCATTCTCATCTTCATCACTCCCACTTCCCTCATCTTCATCATCCTCATTGTCTCCGTCACTGCCCTCCTTCTGAGATGCTGATCTCCCCTTTCTCTTCACTACAGTAGGTCTCCAATCATTGTCGTCTTCGCTGTCATAATCATCCATATCATTCAGCTCTTCCATGGACACAAAGTCCAAAAGGGGCCGGTTTCGACGAAGATTCCATTTCTTGGGCTCACTGACTTGCTCCTCAGTGGCAGTGGTTGTGGTAGCGCCTGAAGGGGAGGTGACAGCAGGAGGACTTGTGGCTGGAGTGGTGGCAGCCGCAGAGGCAGCTGCAGTATCAGATGCCGTCGCCTTTTCTTTGTCTTTCTCTCTTTCCTTTTCCTTCTCTTTCTCCTTTTTCTTTCTAGGTCTTTCTCCATTTTCTTCTTCTTCCTTCTTTTCCATTTTAATTAACTGTTTGTCTGACGGCACTATTTCTTCCTCTGTAGAATTTCTAAGCTGTTCGTCTTTGGCTTTAATATCTTCATTCAGTTCTTCTTCTAGAATGTTTTCCTCAGAATCACTACAGGAGCCTTCTCCACTGTCCTTTGAGGGGTCTTCGCTTCCATTACCACTCCCTTCAGAATCTGTTGAAAATATGAGAAAAAAAAACCACACATATGTATATACATACACACACACACACAACACTGACACAAATGAAACCACCAAAACTTGTGAATAACTTGAAAAACAATATAAACAAATCTAAGGCAAAGGATGGCAGACATTCCCAACCTCATTAAATAATAAGTCAACAAAGTTGATATGTAATTTAATCCGATATGAATTAATGAAGATGATATATGATTTTAAGTTAGAATGTACTGCAAAAATAGTGCTACTATTTTATATCAAATAGCTAATAACAGTATAATGCCCTAGAGATAATTTTATTTTCTATAAGTATGTTTAATCAGGCACTTGATTATAACTTAAAAATCATAATGTAATTTGATTAAGTTATCCTTCCTTTATATCCTTCTTTCATAAAATATATATACTTAAACTAATGAATCACATCTCAAGCAAGAAAACTTTAGCCCTTGAAAACTGTCTGGTTTATTAAACTTTTTTCTACCAAAACAAGCATAGACATTTGATAGTAAACTTGAAGCAGACAATGTTACATCAAGTACATAGGTGAAAATGGACAATACCAACGGCACATAACAAAATAGAAGATGAAATAAAAATTCAGTCTTCCTGCTTAATAGAATACTGTCCATATCAATAAATGTGTCAGGTAAACTTTCCTAAGTTCTAACTACTAAGTGCCCTACAATGGAAAATGCTCATGAAGAAATGAACCCATCCTAAATGATCAGCTATCTGCTACTGAACAAATAGGCTATGATTATTGAGTAGATCATGCAAGCTTACAATTAGCAAGCTGCTTCCATTCCCACCTAGGATAGCAGGGTCTGTCTCAACCCAGCATGTATTCCCTATTATAATCTTGACTGCAAAAAAGTCAAAAGTAAAAATTTAACATATTTAGACAGGAGGATAAAGGAAAATGGAGAAAGAACAGGGAAAGCAAGATTTTTCTATCAACTGTAAAATCTCTAGGAAAATAAATTGTCTGCATCTATAATCAGAAAAATGGAAATGCTAATAAATAGTATGAAGCATTACTGCTTCCATATAATTTTAATTTCTTTGAATTCAACTTTCCTTCACCTTTAAACTTAACTGGGAACCGAAGGTAAAAAAGTTGGTATAGCTAAATCACCTCAGAAGCCCCATATATATACAGCTAACAACAAAACTATCCTGTGTGTTAGTTAACTCATGTAAGAAATGAAAACAACAGATTTTGCAGGACCCAATGAATTCACTATCAATCTCAAGACTATCAACTCACTCAGTAGTGTTCTGAAGAAAAAAAGAAAAAAAAGAAAACACCCTGATTCTAAACAACCTTACACAGGGCAAACATGTACTATCATCCAAGCTAACAAATCTTTAGGTTTCAGATCTTTGGAGCTAGATGTGTGTGCTGAAATTTAGAAATGTTCACATTTTACTAGAGTAATTTGGAATATGTCCTAAATATTATAATACCACATTAATGCCTAAGGTGCTATTTCAAATATAATTTTTAAACAGTATAAAGTACAAACATTTACAGTATATGAGAAATGACACAATCAACTGTCAGGTTTAGACAGGTTTTGCTGTAAAACAAGTTTCTGCCAAACTTATGAAATTCATATAGATATCTGAGTTTTTTAGATTTAAAGAGCATTGACTCAATATCATCCCCAAGCAAGTGACTTATTTTAGTTGAAGCATTCTATAAATCTCTCAGAAAATTTGGATTTTTACAGCACTCACAATAATTAAATCTAATCTACAAATTTTTAAATAATGGTCTTCTAAGAACAGAATTCACTAAATACTTCAAAGGCATCTCTTGTGCACATTAAATAAAATTATGACACTTCACAAGTAACACTGTAATCAGAAGCTAAAAGGAAGAGACAAAAAACAAAGATCCTACTCTTCTAGATCAGTCAGTCTTCTAGAAGGTACTTTAACAAGAACTTAATCGGAAATATGTAACTAAAGCTCCTAGTGCAGAGTATGGGCTCCCAATGAGAATAAACTTTGTAACACCTGGTAAACTTCACAAATGTCATGGAGTTTGTAATTTTATTTTCAATGTCAACACTAATGCCAATTATTTTCAAATGTAGAGGTAATCTAATGTTCCTTGATTTTGTTTTTGTCTTATAATGATGTCTGAGCATAGTGCAATTTTAAAATTCAACTGTTTTATATTTGCAATGTATTATTATAAAAACATGACATTTCTCTTCAAATTCAAATATTAGGTGCCTGTCCAAATTTTAGTCACCAAGTGTAATATCTTAGTCATATTCTAAGAACAGGGCCAGGATCACTAGAAAATAACTTTTTCATGTGATTAGATGTCACTTCTTTTCGGTACATATTCATTTGAGGCACAGAGATACTTATTCATAAGCACAGATTAGAAAAAAAGAGAGAGAGAGGGAAAATAAGGTCCACAGATGGCTATATATTTAAAGGCTGCAAAAGAACAACATTTCTATTACTACAATGTCAAAGAACAACTATACCCCCATGATGCCTTCCAAATCTATCATTTCACATAGAAGAAAGGAAAGAACAGAAGTAGGATGCAAAGAAGGAAGGAAAATTAACAGTGTGAAGAAATTAGGCAGATATTGCAAATAAAGCTATCTTATGCATAAGGACAGAGTTAGTTAATCCCCACATCTACAATGAATGGGTTTTTTTTTTTTTACATTTAAAAGTAACTTCAAAATTAAAATACAATTATTCATTTAGTTACAGAATTATGGAAAAAAAAACCTTCAAAACACACAGTATATGAGGATCACTCAAAGCAACAGTCACTTCAACTGTTGAGGAATTTAGTTACATAATTAAAATCAAACCTCCAAAAATCCCTTGACAGTATCCACTAATAATATATTTAATAATCACCAATCCTAAGTATCATTACAACAGTGCTACTTTTTTCTTCATGATGAATCGAAGGTAATAAAATCAGTACAATTTAGAGATTTCCAACTACAAAATATAGCCTTTCTCCAACTATTCCATAACCTTAGTTATTCTTTTCATTGATTGGCACAGTGCAGCAAAAATTAGCATCAGAAATTAACATAGTAAATAACAGATCCTAGAACCATCTTGAATTAATTCTGTTTCTCTTCATAGAAGCCCATCACTCAACACAACTCATTCTCTACTGACTCTACAGGCTGTGTGCCATCTTGCATTTTCTGGGGAAATCTAAATCAGAGCTTCTCTAGGATGGGCAACTCTTTCACCAAAGGACACTAGCTCCTGGAAACACTGGTGGTCATACAGCAGGTGCAACAGGTAGGGAAGACACAGCCATCAAGTACAAAACAAATATGCTCTAAACATCAACACTATACTACACAGGACAAACCTCCACAACAAAGAATTAATTAGTCAACACAAAATGCCAATACCGCCAAGGCTTTCTGAGAAACTCACAACTACAATAAGATCTCAATATTCTCGTTGTTTTCTAGGCGTGTTCTCTACTATTCTTTTTACTTGGTCCTAACCCCAAATAGAAATAACATTTCTATACCTCCATATCTTTAGCATTTATTGTTTCTCTCACCAAGATGGATTTTCTTTAACTACTCTTAGTTCACACCTCCTTTCCCAGCTCCTCAACGAAACTGATCTATACCAAGCTAGTCAAAAATAATCCTTTATCCTCCAGAAGACTTGAACTATACACATAATCAACTACTCCCTGTATTACCTAACATTTAATAAGTGCAATCTAACTATCTGTGACTTTCCCTATAACATTTGGGAAAGTTTTAAATGAAATGCTAATGAATACAACTTGATCAACATACTCAAGCATTACCAAAAGAAACTACGACCGAAGTCTCAACCTGACTATTCCAGTTAGATTACTTCCAGGCAAAATGGTCTCATTATATTAACTAAATAACCCATCAAGATCTAAAGTTAACTCACTTTACTTTGCATAGCAGAGAAAGTGGGAAGGTCCAGGACACCATTAGTTTACAATGTTAATGAAATTAATAAATGCTCACATTTTCAAATAGCATTCAATGCAGATGACAGAAAATTATCTCTAATCCTAGGCACAAATCAAGTAAAACACTTACACTAAACTGTGAAATTTCCAGTATTGGGCTGGTTTAGAGCTACATAATCAGTCACTTGTATGTTGTTCCACCTAAAATTTCCACATGTGGTTCTTCTGGTAGTTATTATCAAAATTTGAACTGTGCCCTGTCTTAGGGCATATTACTGTCACTATCCTCAATCACAAATAAGAGTAAGTAGTGTTGATCTTGAGTAAGCAACATCTCAGCTGTAAGGAGCACTGGCACACCAAAGTCAAAAATGGGAAAGAAGACTCAACTGCCACTACTATTTTAAATAAAGCCATTTTCCACTAGCTCTTTTCCACAATAACATCCCCAAAACTACAAAAATACATTTGTGACCCGAAATCTTAGATCACATAAACTTGTCAGGAGCCAGGGCAGCAAAAAAACTGAAGATTACATGACAAAACTCCACAGAATGTGTGAAATTTGAGTGTGTTTAGGGAACATACATTAGCCAAATATAACGTCCCTTCAACAATAATTAGTATGTATCAAGATGAATTTCTCATTGTTTTTAAAGAAGCTTATCAACATATCTCTGGATTATTCCATCCCTTGTAAAAAGAATGCCTGTGAATGACTCCAGCTCAGTAAATGAGAAAATAACTCTATCAAATCAGAATTTATTGAAACAAAATCATTTTTGGACATCTAAAGAAAGTAAGATTTGGAGTTTGTTTCATAAATTCCTACCTTGTAAGTGGTAATTTTTGTCAGTTTAGAATCTCACTGACAAACCAATAGTAGCTTTCAGCAGAGAGTATTCCTGTTAGTTTTCCCTAAGAAGACATTTACATTTTACCACCTCTCCCTTTAATTCTTTTCCTTCTTTGAAAGTACCAAACACCAGTGAATCAACTAAATAGAAGACAAAGAGCTGCAAAGTAAAGGTTAAAAAATAGTTAATCAAGATAAGCTTATGAAGTGTTGATTGCTGGAGTGAACTCATCAGTTATCACAATATCCAGGCCATTTGGACTTGAGATTACATCAACCCACTCTTTAGTTTCTAACAGTGAAAAGATGAAATTTTATACACAGACCCATTGGATCCATCAGTTTCTGAACAACCTCATGAGCAATCCTTTAATTTCAGCACCCCTGTGACTATAAAGCAGTTATCTCCATAATGAGCTATTACAAAAGTTAAATAAGATTCTGTATTAAATAATGAAAATTGTTGTGGATGCCATTAAGAATAACACAACACAAACTAACCTCTACCCCTCTCACTACCTTTATAGAGGTGGAGGAGAGCCAGAAAAAGGGAACAAGACGTTTCAAAATCCCAAACTGCACAATGGAATACTAAAACATGTTGGAGGGGCTGGAAGTACCATCCAGCAGGAAAGCATGTGCAAGACCCTGAGTGTGATCCCAATACTTCAAGAGACAGAACCCGTGGAAGGGATGAAATTAGAAAGGCTACTATTTCTCACTTTATCTAAATGTTCATCAAAGGAGTAAAAATACAAAAACTTTTTAGTGCTTGTGTGTTTATTGATGTTTTTCAGAAATAATGTTGTTTCTCTGATTCCTTTAACTAAAAGTTAAAAGTACACATTAAATATACAGAAGAAAACATATAAGGGAAAAACCAAAATGTTCTGGTTTTGTTTTTATACTATGTGAACATACAACTTTTATCATCTTTTTAAATCACTAACTAGATTTTTCACTAGAATAAGTAAGCATGTATGCTTTTCTCAAGGTATTGCACCTGCTGTTTTTAAAGCATGAGATTTGCTTGGGCTAACTTTATTCTGTAAGAGAGTTAATGCCCAAAAAATAACAACTCTTCTAAGTGTGCCATGTGAGCTGAAAAGGCTAATTACGGTCCATATTATTCTTAATATACGCTTCTATATCTGGGGCACCTCAATTCTTCACTAGAAAATATAAGCATAAATGTATTTTATGGTATAGAATGGGGGAAAAAATGTTTTTGCATCTTTGGAAAGGGCTCTTCCACCCCAGCTAATCATCTAGTAAACACCGCCAGCAGCAGAAGCCGTAGTAGGAGCTGGTGACAGGGTCTTAGGGAAGTGTGGGAAATCAAATGAACACAATGAATGACGTGTGCTTTTACTGTAAATGGACGTTTTAATCAAAACTGGTTCAAAAAATAAAAACGTTAAGAACACACGGCACCGCAGAAAGCTGGGAAGGGGGAAGAGAAAGGCAGCGTTTACCTGAAGCATCTCCAACTTTAAAATCACTGTCATCTGAACTATCATAATCGAGGGCTTCCAGGAGAGAAGCTGCCAAAGGCTTCACTTGCCTCCTCTTGGAGCTGCGATCCACTGTGAAAAAGGAAACATGACAGTCATTTTACATCGCACCGAGCAGGGAGAGCTGGGACGCTTAAGACGTTGGGGGGTGACATCGGGCAAGGACTCCCTCTAATTGAGTTCTCAAGAACACAGTGCTTGGGGAGAAGAAGTTGGGCTTGGGGGACGCAGGCTGCTGAAGGCCAGGCTGCCCGTGCGGTGCGGTCAAGACCGAGTCAGCGGAGCCACGATCCTCGCAGACCCCCGGCTGACGCATCTTCGAGGGGCATATGCTTCTGTGATGGCTCAGTTGTGCCTCCTTTAGAGGCCACAGGCGCACAGAAAGAAACCCACACCCCCGTCCCTGCGTCCCAAAGCCGGCAGGACCCGCCGAGCCCTCCCTGCTCCACCCACCAGTCCTGACTTCTGCAAGGGTCGCGGGGGACTGAGGCCTCGGACACACTTACTAAGGACTCCGTGAGGCGGTCGTTTGGAGGAGACCTAGGGAGAGGCTGCAGGAGGCGAGGCAGCAGGGACGCGCCACAAGTCCACGAGCAGCCACCGAGTTCAGCAGGGCGGTGCGCCGCCGCCGAGCGAGCGAGCCGCGGCGACCCCGGGGGCGGGCCAGCGTCCCTCCCCACCCCCGCGCGCCCCCTGCCCCCGCGCTCCCCGGCCGCAGGCGCCAGGCCCGAGCCGGCCGCCCTGCCAGGGGACCTGCCACTGGCCAAAGCCAGGAACTAAAAAAAGCACAGAAAACTTTATTATCCTGCACCAGAAGCAACAAAAGACCCCCCCAACTCCCACAGTCGGAGGCGAGCCTGCCCGAGACAATAGGGAGAGCAACGACCCGGATGCGACTCTGACAAGAAGGAAGTGAAAACCACGAGCTAAAAGCAGCGGGGAGAGCGGCAGAAGCCGAGAGCGCCTGCGCCAACGCTCCCTCTCCCCCCCCCCCCGGAGGGAGCCGAGTTAAACCGAGTGGAGCCGAGTGACTTCCAGAGAGGTCACCAGCAGCCCCCGAAGCCCCGCCCATAACCTGTGGAAAACTAGACTTTCTCTGAAACCACCCGTCTATCTCCTTCCAGTCGTGGAAGATCAGTTACTGATTCTGGTTTATGTTTTTTGTTTTTTGTTTTTTTAAGATTTTAAATTTTTCATAAAAGGACGTTTGCTATCTTAAAGGGCTATTAAAAGCCATAACTGATACCTACACCCACCACCACCACCACCACCTACTGTTTTCTTGAACTGCTTTTCCTTAAATAGGAATGCGCAAAAATGTGTTTTCTGCCAAAGGTTCATGAGAGAGAATGTTATCTCAGACACAAGGGAGTTTGGGTTTTGCTTGTTGTTTTATAAGTAAGATGCTGACATTGACTAATTCTTTTCATATGTCCAGCTATTCCTCTCTCCTGAAGACAAACTGCCCTGCCTATTACTCAGCCTCGTCTCCACCAGATCCTATAAATAAGTCTTCCAAGCTACAGGGGACACTATATTTAATAAGTGAGATATGCCCCCACGCATATATGTAGCAATTGTAATACCGAGCCAATAGGGTAAATTCTGAACAAGAATTCCTTTACAGAAGCTGTGACTGCTTTGGATAATTGATTATAACTGCAGTGATCTGGAGAGATTGGGAAGTTATAATTCCAGTTGATTACTAACTTTCCTGGTCTATGGTTGGTCTACTAAATAGCCTTTCCTTTCCCACCGCCATGTCAGATCTAACAATGTGTGACTAACAGATAAAATTCATTTTGGAGTGGGCTAACCAAACAAAACACTGGTTTTTCCACCAATCAAGGAGCTAAGAATGCTATTAGATAACATCCAAGGCATATATAGCAGAGTTCTCTCCATCTTGCCATAACTGATACACCCACCAAAGTATTTGAAAATTGTCTTGGTTTATAGCCTTCTTCTATTACAAAAACAAACAAAAAAGCACTCATGAAATCACTGGCTCATTGGAACATGGTTATGTGGAAGGATCTAAATCTATGTACCTAGCCATGGTCACTGATATTGAGTACCAGAACTATCTCTTGTCCTCTCTGAGGTGAGAGCTATGTTTTTGCATGACCATTAAATATAAAAGTTACATTGGACTTGAATTAATTGCTGTTTTGAAAAGTATTAAACTCACAGAGAAAAATTTATCCATTTAACTGTATTAAATCTGTGTAAATTAAAACTTACTTGGAGATTTTACTCCTCAGAATGGCCAAGATGAATAAACCAAATGACAACATATACTAGTAAGGACGTGGAGAAAAGGGAATACTTAGTCACTGATGGTAGGAGTAAAAACTGGTACAGCTATTATGAAAATCAGGGTGCAGGTTCCTCCAGAGGCTGAAAATCCATCTACCCCAAGATCAAGCTATACCACTCTTGGGCATATACCCAAATGATGCTTTATCCTACCACAGAGATATTTGCTCATCCATGTTCATTGCTACTCTATTCATAACAGCCAGAAATGAAAATCATTATAGATGTCCATAAACTGATGACTAGATAAAGAAAATGTGTTTCATTAATGCAATGGAATATTATTCATCAGTTAAGAAAAATGAAATTTGTAACTGGGGAGAGAGCTCTGCAGTTAAGAGCTGTTCTCTTCCAAAGGACCCAGGTTCAATTCCCAGCACCTACAAGGCAGGTCACAAACTCTCTGTAACTCCAGTTCCAGGGGATCTGACAATCTCACACAGATATACATGCAGGCAAAACACCAATTCACGTAAAAAATAAAATGAAAAGATTTTTAAGAAGAAAGAAAAATGGGGCTAGAGAGACGGCTCAGTGGTTAAGAACACTAGCTGGTCTTCCAGAGGTCCTGAGTTGAATTCCAAGCAACCACATGGTGGCTCACAACCATCTATAATGAGATCTGGTGCCCTCTTCTGGCTGCAGTGATACATGCAGACAGAACACTGTATACATAATAAATACATAAATTTAAAAAGAAAGAAAGGAAGAAAGAAAGGTGAAATTTCCAGGTAAACGGATGGAGTTAGGAAAAAAATCATCCTGAATGGTGTAACCCAGACCCAAAAAGGGAAATATTGTAATTTCCAATGTTAGGAATGTAAGTTAAAAAACTATTTTCTTGTAACTCAGACACCATTTTGTGTAAGTTAAAAAAACATTTTATATGACTTGAAAGAGTATGATTTCTGAGTTTGCCACCAGGCAGCTCTGATGGGAACTAGGCCTCAAAAGCAAGCTCCTGGCTCAGACAGGAGGCAATCCCAGGACAGACCTTGACATGCTAATGAACTGATCCCAAGGTGGTCTTGAAGTGCTGGTGAACCAGCCCCAAACTGTGATCACAAAACTACTGCCCAAAGAAATGTTACAAAGATTTCAACTTTGGATGCCAAGTGTGGCCCTGACTTTGGTCACAGATAAACTTCCTGGCACTGTTGCAGGGCCCACAGGCCCTCATGTCATTGCTAGTTGCTGACCACCACTGTTAGGACTTCCTGGACCTTCATCAGTGCCATCTTTCCAGCCTGCCAAGGTTGAAGTCCTTCAAAGAGGACATGGGTCAATTATTCGAGTTTCCAAAGCTATCTCACCTAAGAGGATTCCCCAGTGAGCCAAGCAGAAGCATTTCTTCCCAAACAACTTTCCCTGCTTAGTGAGATGTTTGTTTAACTTTTGTATTAGCATGTTATATGGAATGTTAGTATGAATAAACCACATATATTTGAAAGACAAATCTGGTGTAGAGATCCTAATTGCTAAGTCCTTCAGCCAATAGCCCATGCTTTCTTCAGTGTAGATGTCACTTTTGAAATGTATGCTACAATCCAAATAACCACAGAGGTTCCTTACATAGTAAGGGATGGGGTGAGTGGGGGGGGCTCCCGGGGAAGGGTAAATAAAATACTGTGTTATGAAGAGACAAAAGGGAAGGTAGACTGGGAAAATTAAATGAGGAGACGATGGGAGAGACAGATAAAGGGGGCAATATGGAGAGGACAACTAACGCTAAAGGCCTTTTGAAAAAAGCATATGGAAACCTGTTCACTCTGGAGGTAGTGAAACCTGGGAGAACGGAGCCTAAAAGTGAGGTGGACTAAAGTCTCATGCAATAGCCAACCTGATTCAGAGCATCGGGCAATGCATATTGTGAGGTTTAAGAAGCAAGCACATGAGTAAAGTGTACAATCACAAGGACCATCCACACATGTTTTCCCACAGAGGCATGAAAACGTACAATAGGCAGTTGTTATGAGTAATCTGAAGAAAACTCACTCCTATCCACTACACGTGGGAGGAGCCCGAAAACAAATTCCAAGAACAATTCCATGTTATTGAAGAAACTAAGGCCACAAGTTTCTTGTCTCTTTGTTTTTAGAGTATTCTCACAGGCACTCAGAATTCTCCTCATACAACTCCATTTTTGGTCTGTGCTATGATAGAAACCTACTACTGTAGAAGTTCCCTAAAGTGTATACAATATATAAAAAAAAAAAAGTTTAAAGAGAGTCACCATATACTGAGGAAGACAGTGCCCCCCTAGATATCTTATCCCACCAAGTAAAAGTTTAGTGCTGGGAATGGGTTACAGCTTGTTGAGTCATGGCCAAAGGGGTCCCACTGAACCCTTAGACTATCACTTGACCTCTACAACCTGATGCTAAGTCTCTATTGCTAAGGACACTATTTGCTTCTATCATTAAGCAGAGAGACATCAAGCTGGTGTACAGCTAGAAGCTTCATGCCTGATGACTAGTGTTCATGGTACTAGAAGGTGCTCTGCACAATACCAGAGGAGAATGGCAATTATCAATATCACCCAGTTACAAACACTGTGATCTACAATAGCAACCTGCCTGTAAGATACACTTGGCAATAGTGCCAGGAAGGTTATGGGAGTAAACAATCACTTTTTGATTGGAAGACATTCCACAAAAATAAACCACAGCACTCAGTATTATTAAGAGAAAAAAAAAACCAAAAAAAAAAAAACCATAAAGAATACAACCAAAGCAAAATGACTCTCACAAGTATGCTGTGAATGTGTTTGTCTTTGTTTTTTTGAGGACCTGTCTTGTCAGTAAGTAGTCCAGCCAGATCGTGAAGTTACAGTAATTATCCTGCCACAACCTCTTAAGTACAAGGATTACAAGAGTGTGCCACCATGCCCAGTTTGGGAAGGTTTCAAGGCTGTGTGTGTGTATACACCAATAGGAAGTAGGATGTGGTGTCTAATTATGAAAATTGTTTAAGATTATTTTTAAGCTCATTGAAAATTAGGGAAATATGTACTAGATGCAACAATTATTCAACAAATTCAGAAGCCACATTCTATTATAAAGAAGCTATTAAAATATTAGTATCTGAAGCAGTCTTAACAGTTTTTAACCCGCTCTTATATTGAGATTAGACAAAGGTTTGAATGAAACTTATTAGATTCATTCATTTATTCCACAAGTGTATGTTGAATGGCGGTATGTGTAGCATGGGAAGTGAAATGTTTTTGAAAAACTGCAAATTAAATCACAGGATGCAAGGAGAAGCTCTTTAAAGAAACTTTTACTAAAACATATACAGCAATTTAGGGGATATGTACCTTATGAATGACTATTGTCTTTTCCCTTCTAGAGCTTAAGATACAGTTAAAGATACAATCAGGCAAATTACTGTTTGTTACTCTGGGCAACCAGAGAAAGAATACACATGCTAGGAGAGGAGGAAACACAAAGGCAAAGCATTCTAGAGGAATTTCTATTTCTATTCAGATACAAAAATTTACATATGCATCTAAACTGGGTGAGGTTAGGAGTAAAGGAAGACAGACATGTTTAAAAGCAGAAATGTCCAGGGCTAAAAGCATGTTAAGACTACAAACCTTATTGGCACACTAAGATATTTAGGAAATAAAAGGTCTAGACCAGTTCTATTCATTTCCTTTATCTGTTTGTTTTCTCCTGACTTTCTTGGTGTTCTTTAAAGGATTTATTCATTTCCTCCCATTGTTTGTGTTTTTTCTGGATTTCTTTAAGGGATTTATTCATTTCTTCTTTAATGACGTCTATCATCTTCATAAAGTTGGTTTTAAGGTCATTTTCTTGTATTTGGCCTCTTTGAATATTCAGGAGTTGCTATAGCAGGATAGCTGGGCTCTGGTGGTGCCATATTGCCATGGCTGTTCTTGATTGTGTTCTTACACTGGCATCTAGGCATCTGGATTTGGGGTAAATTATAGGTTTTGATACCAATTTCTGACAGACAGATTGATCACTAGAATTGAATCAAAGAACCAAACATAAATACACATACTTATGGACACTTCATTTTTTATAAGAAACTGGAAATATACATGTTATGTTTTTGTTTAAATTAGATATAAATAAAAAGAGGAGCTGCAAGATGAGACATATTAACCATTTTATTATAGGCCAGACAGAGTAGGGAGACTAAGAGAGAAGAGAAACAGAGTTAATGGCTGACTGCCATAGAGAGAGAGAAGAGAAGCAGAAGCAGACAGAGAGGAGAAGAGTAGAGAGAGAGAGAAGCAGGGAAATTGAAACTTTTAAAGGGAAGGTTACGCATGTGCACTTGGGTTCCACACATGACCAGAGTCCTCACGCAGGCTATAAATGCATGGTGGGTGATGTGGTGATGGCACGTCCCTGTTCGTGCCCTGACTGTTGTCAGGGGGCGGGGTCTGTCTCTTAAAGAGGTAGAGCCGATCAGCATTAAAGCCTGAATTTTTCAATACAAGGGGAAATAAGAAAGCATCTTCAACAAATGCTGCTGGTTTAACTGGATGTTGGCGTTTAGAAGAATGAAAATAAATCTATGCTTATTACCCTGCACAATAGTCAAGTCCCCCTCAAAGACCCCATCAAAGACCCCATCAAAGACCTCAACCACAACAACAAAAAAAAACCCAGAACCTGATAGAAGTGAAAGTGGGGAATAGCCTTGAATACATTGGCACAGGAGAAAACTTCCTAAATAGAACACCAATAGCACAGACACTAAGACCAAGAATTAATAAATGGGACCTCATGAAACTGAAAAGCTTCTGTAAGGCAAAGGACACTGTGAATAGGACAAAACAGCAACAGATGGGGAAAAGATCTTCCCCACCCCCACATCTGACAGAGGGCTAATTTCCAAAATATATAAAGAACTAAAAAAACTGGACATCAACCAACAAAATAAGGCAATTAAAAATTGAGTACAGATCTAAAAGGAAAATTCTCAACAGAGTAATCTCAAATGATTGAGAAACAGTAAAGGAAATGTTCCCCAGCCTTAGCCATCAGGGAAATGCAAATCAAAATGACTCTGGGATTGCATCTTACATCTGTCAGAATAGTTAAGATCAAAAACACAAGTGACACATGCTGGCAAGGGTGGAGGAAGATGAACACTCTTCCATTGCTAGTGGGAGTGCAAACTTATACAACCACTTTGGAAATCAATATGGCAGTTTCTCAGAAAACTGGGAATTGATCTAACCCCAAGACCCAGCTATACCACTCCCAGGCATATACCTAAAAGAGGCTCCATCCTACCACAAGGACACTTGTTCAACCATGTTCAATAGCAGCTTTATTTGTAAATAGCCAGAAACTGGAAACAACCTATTGGTCCCTCAGCCAAAGAATGGACTAAAGAAAATGTGGAACATTTACAAAATGGAGTATTACTCAATGGTTTAAAAATAACATATGAAATTTCCAGATAAATGAATGGAACTAGAAAAAAAATCATACTGACTGAGGCAACCTAGATCCAGACAAACATGGTATGTACTCAGTCATAAGTGGATATTATCTATAAAGTAAACAAAAAAACACACTACAGTCTACAGACTCAGAGAAGCTAAGTTCGAGGTGGGGGATACATAAATCTCCCTGGGAAGGGGAAATAGAATAGATATCAAGGGAGGCCAGAGGCGGGGTGGGGGCAAGAAAAGGAGGAATCAGATAGGGAGAGGATAGAGGGAGAGAGTACAGGCAGAGACAACTGGAATTGGGGGCATCTTGGAGACAAGCTAGAAACCTAGTGTAATGGAATCCCCCAGGAATCTATAAGGGTGAGCCTAGCAAAGATTCCTACTAATGGAAGAAATGGACTCTGAACCAGCCATCCCCTGTTCCAAGGCAAGACTTCCAGTGGAGGGATTGGGACAACAACCCAGCCACAAAACCTTCGTCTTACAATTTATCCTGCCTACAAGATGTGCTGGGGTAAAGGTGGTGCAGAAATTAGAGGAGTGGCCAACCAAGGACTGGTCTGGCTTGAGAGCTAGCCATGCCGTAAGAGGGAGCCCACCTCTGACAATGCCTGGAGGTCTAGGAACAAGAGGTTGGATAGCCAATAGACCTAGGCTAAAACCGAACACTGTGTGGTGGGAGAGTAGTCAATGAAATGATTCCTAATGATATTCTGCTATACTTGTAGACAGGAGCATGACATATTGGTCATCAGAAGCTTCATCCAGGAACTGATGGAAATAGATGTAGAGACTCAGGCAAACATTAGGCAGAGACCTCATGGAATCCTGTAGAAGAGGGGGCAGAAGAATTGTAAGAACCAAAGAGATCAAGGACAACACAAGAAAAAACACAGAATCAACAATCCTGGGATCATAGGGGCTCATAGCGACTGAACTGAAAATCACAGAGACCACATGCGTCTGCCTAGGCACTCTGCATATATGCTATGTTTGTGTATCTTGGTTTTTTTGTGGGACTCCTAGCAGTGAGAGTAGGAGCTGTCTCTGACTCTTCTGATTAATTTTCAGACCCTACTCCTACTGGGTTGCTTTGTCCAACCTTAATAGTAGGGGTGATGCCTACCTGGGCTGATTGCAACTTGATATGCTATATTTGGTTGATAACATGGGAGACCTGCCCTTTTCTGAAGCAGAGTGTTTGGGGAAGGAGTTGATGGGGGAGGAGACAAGATACCCCAGACCAGCCTTCCCTTTGATGATATCATGGGGAACTTTGTTGTGATCTGACAAATAAAGCTTGCTTGGAGTCAGAGGGCAGAGCTGGCCACTAACTGACCTAGAGGTTTGGAGGATTGTAGATGGAGGAGACAGGAAGTAGTAAGGCAGGCTGAGAAAGGATCTCAGACCTTTATCAGTGTTTTCTCCCCTCTTAGTCTGCACATATGATTCTATGGACAGTTTCCTGCGTGCTGTTTTGATTGTTTGTTTGTTGTTTTTAGTACTTTATATTAAACACAGGGCCTTGGAGAGATTAAGCACATGCTCAGCCATTGGGCTACTCCCTTACCACTTTCCCATCTCCAATAAATTGAGGAAGAAATATGACCTACAGATGTCACTTCAACGCAAACTAGATAGCAACGTCACTATAGTCCCACTCTCTAGATTCTAGATTAGCTTTGACTGACAAATAGTAAAAGATCTGCTTCCCAGAAGCAGAACTTGCCCACAACATCCATTTTACACAGAAGGAAAAACATCCTGGTGTGTGTAATGATGTGACTGCATAACCAAGAATTTTAAAAGACCAGAACTGGAAGACCCTGTTGACAAAGAAGATTGGAGAAGATGTGTATGAAAAAAATGTTTCAAAACTGACAAAGAATGTGAAAATGTTCGTTTCAAATGGATGTTCGTCAAGGAGCTGCAAGAAAAAGGAGGATATGAAGGGTCTTGGAAGAGGCACTGCTTTGTTATCAATGGCCTCAACATTGTAGGCATGGATTTGACTTGCTTGCCTACTTGCTTCTGTCCAACAAGCTCATTTTACAACAAACAAAATATGCAAATTGGATCAAACTCATGGAATCTGAAAGCCATACCTATTGTATTCGGTGAATTGTTTATGGTGCTAAATCATATGGTATGGCTTTCAGATTTCATGAATTTGATCCAATTGCCATATTTTACTTGTTGTAAAATTAGTTTGGCACAGAAGTTTTAGCTTCAGTGGAGGGATGCTTCCATTGGCGTATTCAACAATGATTTTTATTAAACTGGAAGCTTAGACTGCTACTTGTTCACTTTGGGTCATTCATACCAGTCAATAAATAGGAAAATAGGGTGTTGTGCTCTTAATTTATGTGACTTAACCTGTTTGCAAAGGAGACATTGGGACATATAACTCAATGGGGTGAAGGAGGAGAACATCTGGAATGCATGAGATCATCTAGGACAATTGTCACTACTCTCAGACTGCCAAACTCCTTCCTCAGATATCCTTCTAGACAAAGTTTGCATTTTGTTTTATTAGAAAGAGATGTAGATTCTCCTGTGGGAATCGTGTTTCATTGATATTGGAAATTTGGAGACAAGAGGCCAGTGTGGTGGTCTGTCCTGTGGTCATACTCATCATGTCAGCTGTGATTTTGTCTGTATGTTTGTGTCTCTCATCCCTTCCGTACTGACTCCTCTGCTGACCTCAAGTAGAACAGGAAGTGCTGTTTTCCATAGACATATCACAGCAATTCCTATGATAAATATTTCACTATACAGATATGTAACTTAGGAATTATGCTTCTCTGGTTGAACCCTGACTGATTGCCTTACTATTTCCTTATTCTTAGCCTGCTCTTCATTGCTCATAGTTTCTAGAGTCTTAGGGCAGGGTGTCTTCTCTGCCTGCACATTCCTTTTATATAATTTTATAACAAATTCATCAGTTTCCATTGTATTAACTCTCATCCATAGATACATTTTCAAATTTTCTTGATCTCAAGATATAGATCAAAAGTGATCTATATCTTTCCTGGCTTAACATGTCTCTATCTGGAGTTATTTCATAGGGGATTTGGTGATTGCAAGAATGATTTCATGACCTGGAGATATAATTCAGTGACACGGTGCTTGCTGCATGAGCATGGGGATCTGAGTCAGTCTCTAGCATCCATGTAAAAGCAGGGAGCAGTGATGTACACCTGTAGGGGAAATGTTAGCCATTCCCTCTTGGGGGCTGGCACAGGTGATGCAGACCAAGCACACTAGGGTGTGGTCAGTGACGCAGCAAGACCTTAAATATGAGGGTCGCATTCAGGCGGCTCTCTCTGTTCTGTGGTTCACCTGGTTTAGTGAGTACTTTCTTATTAAAACATCTGTTAGTCAAACTTGGTCTGACTCCTTTGAGGTATACATTGTTTGTGCCACACTTTATACACCAGTAATTCCAGAGCAGAGGAAGCAAGGTCAGGAGGATTCTTGGGGCTTGCTGGTCAGCTAGTGCAGCCAAAGCCACAGGCGCCAATCTAGTGAGAGACTACCTCAAAAACTAAGGTGGGCAGTGACTGGGGAAGACACTAGACATTAACCTCTGATACTCATGCACACACAAAGCCATACTCACAAGCAGGCAGATAATTATTTCATTTTTCTGAAAACTAAGTAAACATCATAGAAGAAAGTTAAGTTGAATACTGGATTTTGCTGTGGTATTTATCCTAAAGTCTTGTGATTGTGTAACTGCCAAATAGTACCTAGTAAGCATTCGATTTATGTTCCTGAGCAAATAACTGTGTGAAGTAGGGAATCCATAGAGGAAATAAAAGCTGAAGAGAGATAATAAATGGCACCAAGGAAGAGAGAGATGGAAAATGAGATAATCTAAAGTCTATCATATGAAAGTTAGATGTCTGATGTCCTATCCCAAATAATGCAAACACACATTTCCTCCTAAATTATTATGTAGCCATAAGGTTTCATTGAAAAGAAGCACTATCTAAATTACTGTGTCTTGGCTTTTTAATATTCATTGAATTTTGCTCATAAAGTACTTCAAGTTATTTAATTTGGACTATAGCAGTGAAGCTTTGAGATTTATAACTGTGGGAGTAAACTTGCAGACCAAATGCTTTCATTTTTCTAATAGAAATTTTATAATTAGTGGTAGTTTATGCTAAATTGTCATAGTAGTAGATGAACATATTTGTTTTTAGATTAAGGATAGCTGCAGAATCTTTATTAACAAGTGAAGGTATCTTCATTTGTGTTATCAGAAAAATAACTCCACTTGTCAATTTATCTACTAGAAAAATAATTAAAATAATTAAAATCCTAAATGCAAACTGAATAAAAATATGATTCTGTCTTCAATTTACATTAATATAATTGTATTCTATGGCTCACTTATTAAATTATTTTTCTCAAAAGAAGCTATTTCTTTACTGTCATAATCATAATCACCATAACATCCAGAATTTTCTAGGCTGGAATCTTCAAGGAATATATACAAGAGCACTAATTTATCTTGGGTGCTATTGATGGGAGGTATTCACCATACAAAATCTACTAGTTTTTTTTTTTTTTTTTTTTTTTGGAGACATGGTCTTTTGTAGCTTAGACTGGCATCAAATTCACTACATAGGTGAGGCTGGCCTTGAAGGACTGATCTTCCGGTTCTGGCTTTTTTTCTTCAATGATGGGATTAAAGATACATGCCATCATGTCTGGCTACAGTTTCATTTAATTTGGAAAACTATATATAATATATATGTTCAATTTTTTAAATCAGAAAATTAAAATAAAACAAAAGAACAAGAAATATGCATGGTAAAAATCTCAATGTGAAATGGTAAAAGATACCCCAATTCATTTATTAATTATTAATGCAGTCACTTTATTCTGTGGTTAGAAATAATTTTTGAATCTTCACTACATAAAGAATAAATTTCCAAATCTCAAATTCTCCCATATCTGAGTTAACCTTTTCAGGTTCATTCCCCATGTCTATTCTCTATGAAAGCCAAGTCCCACTATACGAAACTCAGCCCCTTCTATACACTTGAACTTACAGTATAAGCTTTGATTTCTCTCTGCTTTGTTAAAAGTATCTTATATATATATGAACTACAGGGCTCCCTTTCCCCCGATAATTCTTCATGACATGAAACTTTGTCACAGTATTAATGTTTTCTATATTATTTGCTCTTTTTCTGTTTCTGAGTTTGTGCATGCTCATGTGTATGAATGTATGAATCCTGGCCAGCATGTGGAGGTTGTAGGACACCCTTGGGGACTGATCTTTGCCTTCTACCTTGTTTGAGACAGCATTTCTTTGTTGTTGTTGTTTTTTTTTTTTTTTTCAAGACAGGGTTTCTCTGTATAACAGCCCTGGCTGTCCTGGAATCCGCTTTGTAGACCAGACCAGCCTTGAACACACAGAGATCTCACTGCCTCTGACTCCTAAGTGTTGGAATTAAAGACATGGATCAGGATTTCTTATTCTCTACCGCTGTGCACTCCAGGCTAGCTGTCTTGTGCGCTTCTAGGGTTTGTTTGTTGTGTGTAGAATATGACAGGTACACGCTACCACATGTGCCTTTCCATGAGTTCTGTGGATCCAAACTCATATTGAAATGTAAACAGTTTTTACTATGCCATCTCCTCAGCCATCTTTTTACATTATTTTTATTTTTGTGTGCCCTATTCTCCAAATCAAGTCACTTGTCTGAGCTTGGCACTAGCAGAATTAAATATAACTTTCCCTAGAAAAAGCATTGAATATGTGAACAAAAGGCCAATATAACAGAGTCTGTCCTTTTTGTTACAAATATTTAGAACTCTTCATTCAAGACATTCAGGTCTTGATTGATTCTCTTTGCCCGAATCCACTCACTGCTGGGAGACTCTGACACTCACTTGTGTCCATCATTATTTCCTACTCAGAGTCTAAGAGCCACAAATTATGTTGCAGAATCTTCTTTTATTATCTTTCCTCTTCCTGGCCTCTCTGACTTACTTTTTCTTTCCTTCCATGTTTTGCTCCACATTTTATCTTCTCTCTTCTCTCTTTTTTCCCTATTTCAGTGCTAAGGGTGGAACTAAAGCCCTTACAGAGTGTGAGGAACGTAGCACAGAGTCACATCCCCAGTTCAATACTGTGATTTCTAGGTTGTGGTTGTTTCCTGTAATTGGCTTTGATTGGTCTGAAGATCTATGAATTCACATTAACTTTAATTGTCCTAAAAAAATCAAACAAATAAAAAACCAAATTTCTACAGTGGAACAGAGACTAGAGACTGGATAACTAGAGTGGAACTCTCACTCAGCAAGAGAATGAGAACTGTATACAGGAATTGAAATGTCATTGGCTATAAGTTGCTAAGGAGTTAAGATAGGAAATAGTCTTTGACTACGCCCCGATTTTGTCAGCACTCTTAAATCCATGTAAGGAATTCATAAGCACAAGCATGTCTTTCTATCTGATTCTTTCTTCCAGAAGATTGGGGAAATGAAATATTGATTCTCATCTCAGTCAGTTTTTAAAACCCAAAGCTAAGAGTTTTTTGTTTGTTTGTTTGTTTGTTTGTTTGTTTGTATTGTTTTTGTTTGGCAGTCTGTAGTCTACTTCTATTCGAATCTGGTCAAGTCTCTGCATCATTGGCCAAACCTGTAATTCTTTTTGAGACAGACCATGCTGCTAATCACAAATACTATGACTTGAAATAAAGCTCTCTTTTCTAATTTTCAAAACATGGCCATCATACGTAAGCAATGGCTCTTCTCCAAATGGCTTTCAATTTCACACCTGAGCTGGTAAAGCAGAACAAAACTTGATCTTGTCATGGAGGGAAAAGAGAAGAGAGAACAGCACACGGGGGTGGGGGGAGTGGGTGGAGTTGGGGAGAAGGGGGGTCAACAATTCTGCATGACAGGTTCGATTTCTCACATTTCCTTTAATACTAAAGAAGGTCATCCTATCAAACCTGATGCTAATGAGGCAATGAAATGACCTCTCTTCCTAAGGACAGGCAACAGGAATTTGTAAATGATATAATCTACCACACCAAATTTTGCAATGCTTCCTCTACCATGGCTTTTTTTAAAACTGTCATCTCCCCTCTCACCAGCCATACTTAACCTACAGGTCACATACTCTTTCCTCTAACTTTAATATGCAAAACTTAAGCTCTGACACGTTGACCAATCGGTTACAGTTTAGTAAGATTTATATTGTGCAGTTCTGCTTTGTTAACAATTCAAATATGGACCTGGCTGTCCATATTATTGTTTTATCTAAGAACTAGGCCAATGAGGGTGGGGTGCAAGGGAATAAACAGCAAACTACTGGACTTTACTTCCTTTTGAATTAAAGTATTTGTGTATGTCTACTTACTTTTTATTATAAATATAGTCAATTAAAGTTCTCCCCATCTTGTAATTCCTTTTCCTGCCAGCCTGGCTGTAATCACTGTTGTAGTTCCCTTTTTACATCTGAATACTTTCTGTACTGATTTTTAACATAATCATATTCTTTACCATAGTATATAAAGTTTGGCAAGATTGCTATTCTCTAGGTGATCTCATTTTTCTCTCACCTTCCTTATGCATTGACCAGTCACTTATGCTTCCTTTCAGTACTTTTCTTCCTGTTTTTGTTTCTTTTTTTTTAATAATTTCTGGGCAATTCCATTTAACTGGAATGTTCTTCCCTAGATCTTCAAATGGTTGCCTCTTCTTTTCATTTAGGCTTCAACTCAGATATCCTCAAAATGATCTTCCCTCGCCCACTCTAAAGTTATCTTCTTTCCTCAACCTTACCCATGTCATTTTTCACTCTTATTCTATTTTACTAGCATATGGATAACTCTAAAGCTATCTATTCACTACCTGTCTTTGTTAGTCACCATAGTAGGGCTGTTAGGTCACAATATATTTTTCTCCAATGCTGATTTCCTAGAAGCTAAGTGATGTTCATAAAGGCACACATCTGTGATGGCAGCTCTTGGAAGGCTAAGGCAAAAGTCAGAGTCCAGCCAAAACAAAACAGAAGCAAAAGCAACAGGAACTGGTATAGAATAGGTACTCAGGAAAAAAAAAAAAAAAAACCATACAAAAGAAAACCATGCCAGCCTTTACATTCATAACCTTTACCACATACCATCTGTGATGGTTTCATCCAAACAAGCATTTCATGCTGCAGTTTCTCAGTTTGATGCTCTCTGGGTCTTTTCTTACTTCTGTCTCTTAAGCTATTCTAGCCAGCCACACAGCTTATTTCCTATTAATAAAAGAACTCCTACATTTATTTTCTTTTTCCTTTCTCTCCTTTTTTGTTTTTGGAGACAGGGTTTCTCTGTGTAGCTTTTGAGCACTCACTCTGTAGACCAGGCTGGTCTCGAACTCACAGAGATCCATCTGCCTCTGCCTCCCAAGTGCTGGGATTAAAGGAGTGCACCACCATACCTGGCTCTGATGCTATTCTTAACTTTTCTCCTCACTCACCCATATTTATCAAACCCCATCAGGTCTTGTTGGTACTACATATTTTTCTCTTGGATTTTGCCCCCTTCTTGCCCAATCTTTACATTCCATTCCTTAGGACAGCTTAAAATTCTTTCAGATGCACTATTGCAACAGTCCGTTTTAGCCCCTCTACACTATTCTTCCTAGCCGAAGGAATTCTTTGCAACCACACAATCATCTTGGTGAGCTTCCTCAAGTCCAGAACATAAAGCCCCTGTGTAAGTGGTTCCTGGCTCCCTACTTTACTTAAGCTCCAGCCATAAGACTTCATTCAGCACCTTAGGAGTTGGGAGCTTCAGACCTTCTTCTCTTGAATTGTCTTCCTCATACACTTGCTGAAGCTTTCACTTGGCTGAAGTCTACTTCTTCAGTTTCGCAGCTTCAGTGAAGACGTCTCCTCTTTTTAGTCTTATTATTTGAAAAGCTTTAATATATGTAAGGAGTGGGAAAGGGTTTCAAATTGCTGGTTGTGATTGCAAGCGCTCCATTAAACCCTGTTCCAAGGAGGCCTTTTAGGTAAAAGTAAATTCAGAAATAAATAAATTAAAATTGAAATGGGGTGGTAGAAACGCTTAAGTGAAGATGCAATTGGTAGAACACGACCAATGAAGATGCAATTATCTGGACCCAAAAGGGATGGTGGCGCGTTGCAAAAGTTCTTTGGGGCGACGAATCTTCTTCAAAGGAGTGTAGCGATCACACTGAAGAAACCAAGGCCACCTTTAAGTCACTGACAAGTTTTATTTTCTTTTTTAAACTTCTGTCCCTAAGCGCCAGTGGAGGACAGGAAGCAGCTGCAGTCGTAAACCGCAGCCCTTGACCTCGGCGGCTGCAGACGCGACCTGTCCCTGGCGGGAGCTGGTCGCCCAGCCTGCAGAGGCGCCGCGCAGCTCCCTCGGGGACCCGGGGAGGCCCGGCGCGCGCACGACACGCGCGCCCCCAGGCGCGTCCACGCGCCGCCCCGGCCGGGAGGCGCCGCTGGCGAAGCCACGCCCGCCGTGCACACCACCAGCCGGCCGCCCGCTGACCCCGACCCACGCGCGTGTCGCCCTAAAGAGTGCCTGTCTCATCAGCCGAGAAGTTGTGATTTCTCCACCGAAAGACACCTATCAGAAAGAGGCATCGCGAGCGCCTAAAGGATGCCGAGCTCCACAGCGGAAAGCAGAGGTCGGTTCAGGTTAGCACGACTGCGTAAGGGCTGAGCCGTTCAGGCACCGCGGAAGACAGCCGCATCCGGGCCTTCCTGCCGCAGGCTGCCCTCCCAGCCAGGGGTCCTTCAGGTAGGAGGTCCTGGGTGACTTTGGACGTCCGCTCAGCCGGGTTGCAGAAGCTGTTTGGTGCCTGTCGTGCGCTCGTTCTCCCGTCTCCGTGGAGGTAGGCCTCTGCCGCAAACATGCTCCGCCAGATCCTCGGGCAAGCCAAGAAGCATCCCAGCGTAAGTTCATGGTCTTTTCCAGGGTGGCTTCTTGGCTGCGGTGCACCTGCCTCTGTCCCCTGGGAGCGTTCTTGGGGTTACCCTGCCTCTGCTTGGGCTGGCCCGCATGCTCGAAGCCTCTTATTAGTGATTTTTATCCCCTGCGGGGTTTTGCCCGAAGCAGAAGGTGCCAGACACCCGGGAGAAAGGTGAGCTTTCTGGGTGTTGGAACCCTGGCCACGCTCACAGATTGGTTGGTCCGAACAGGGATGGATAGGTACGTTTGAGTGGGTCAGAATCCCAAGAGAGACCAGGTTTGTTATGTTGGCTTTTATATTCGCTGCATTGCACCGCCAAGCCCTTTGAAAAGTAAGGGATCTTCATCTTGGGATCCTCACTTTGCTTGGATACCTTGACATTTGCAAAATTTACTTAAGTGTTCTTGACATCTCATTTTCGTTCCGTGACAGTCCCTATGACATTCCCTAAGGCAAACTTTTTTTTTTTTTTTTTGCCTTTAAGCTTGGGTTTCTAAATACTCTGCAAAATTAAAAGAAATCCGTTTGCAGAGTTTGTTCCTAAAATACAGTTTTTGTGACAGACATTTCTGTCAGCTAATTATGTTGTTCACAGAACTTTTCAAAGCCACTCTTTCGAAGTTTTCATAGGGATTCCCCTCCCACCAGCCTTACAAGGAAGTACTTCCCATTACTTCCAGGGAAGTAATGAAATTTAATGAGAATGTGTTGTAGAAATGAATGTACGTGATAGGGTTATTATTTTCTAGAAGGGTTTCTCTGTGTAGCTTTGACTGCCCTGGAACTTGCTTTGTAGACCAGTCTGGCCTTGAATTCACAGAGATGCTCCTGCCTCTTCTTCCTGAGTGCTGGGATTAAAATTCACCACCAACACCTGGCAGATAGGACTATTTCTCCCTATAATTTCTCCACATAAAGAAGTCTGACTCTTCACATTTTTTAAAATAGTTTTTCAAGACAGGATTTCTCTGTGTAACGGTCCTGGCGGTCCTGGAACTCACTTTGTAAACCAGGCTGGCCTTGAACTCACTGAGATCTGGCTGCCTCTGCCTCCCAAGTGCGGGGATTAAAGGCGTGTGCCACCAACGCCCAAGACCCTTAAGCCAAAATCATCCTAAGGTCTTTTGCAAAGATCACGTCTTTAACCGAGTGTTGGTCTCGCCCATGGCTTTAATCCTAGCATTCAGGAGGCAGAGGCAGCCGAATTTCTGTGAGTTTGAAACCAGCCTGGTTCCAGGACAGCCTCCAAGCCACAGAGAAACCCTCCCTCAACACCCCCTCCCCCCCCCCAAAAAAAAAGATCATGCCTTTAGAATACACTTGGAAAGAACCATTGCTTCTATCTATGATCAACCTTTATTCACATTTTAGGACAAGTTATCGAAATAGCAGATTTGGAAGTTACTATGTAGAAACCAATGTAGCCTTATTTTGGATGCGCTATGAAGGAATGTGATGATGGTGATTATTTTTTTTGTCTATTCTTCTTTCTAGTTGATTCCGCTCTTCGTTTTTATTGGAGCAGGAGGAACTGGAGCAGCACTGTATGTGTTGCGCCTGGCATTGTTCAACCCAGATGTCAGGTGAGTCTCCATGTGCTTAAAGCTTGAATGGTTGAGGAAGCTGGCTTGGGGACCACAGTCCTGGGAGAGAGCACCGTAGAAGCAACTACAGTTTTGTAGCCATGCAGGCAGTCCCCGAGCTGCTGACATTTCCTGCTTCGTGAATTTATCTAATTTCCCTGAGTTTTAGTTCCTTTAAAGTAGAATTGTTAATACTAAGTCTTTCATTTTGAAGACTGGTATCATAATTGTTTTGTTTGTTTGTTTATTGTTTTTGTTGTTCACTCTTTATCTCTGGCTGTCCTTGGACTCATTGTGTAAACCAGCCTGGCCTTGAAGTCACAGATCTGCCTGCCTCTACCTCCAGTGTACTGGAATTAAAGGTGTGTGCCATCATGCCTGGCAATGATTGCTTTTTATACTTACACATGATTCCTGTCTTGTGTGAATGTTTTACCTTCTTTTCCCGAAATAAACTGTTTTTTGTTTTGTTTTTGCAGTTGGAAAGTGATTGATTGGGCATCCTATATACTTTTGTATATTACCTCATTGATAAGATAGAAGATTTAATAAAAGCCAAATACAAACATTCCTGTTATAAAGACAGGGAGGAGGACTGATATCCCAAAAGACTGTGTTCTGTGATTTTTACCAGTTGCATGCATGCTTAACTATAAATTCTACTTCTGTTTAAATCTATAATGAAAGTGATACCATACTATACTTTCTAGAGAATGTTTAGTCTATTCAAAATATTAGTTTCTAAGGAAGTATTTTAAAAGCACTATCTTAAGTAGTGTTTTATTATTATAATAATTGATAATGTTTTATTCATTTTAGCTGGGACAGGAAAAATAACCCTGAGCCTTGGAACAAACTGGGTCCCAATGACCAATATAAGGTAAGGCACAAAATTGTGAAATGTTTGCTGGGAAGTTTGTGGTAGTTTCTCTTGAAATAGGACATGCAGGTAAAATTCCATTATTATCATGAACTTTGAAGAAGAGCTGCTGCTGCTGCTGCTGCTCTATTACTGTTGAAGTATGGATATCCTGGGCTCTTGGGTGGTTTGGTTGTCTCTTTCTTCTTGGTATGGTTCAAATATTTTAAGTGAGGATTAGGAAGAAATGAAAGTCAGTTGAAAATTAAATTTTGTCATGAGCGTCATAGGTAAGCTTTAACATCTTCCCAGAAGAGTGGTTTATGTAGCTACCTTTTAGAAAGAATGCATTCATACACCATGACTATTGATTTCGCAAATAGAACCTTTCTTATATGTAATTTTTTTATATAAAATAAACCCTTATATTGTCAAGAATTCAGGTATAATTTTCATGCCATACAATTTATCTATTTAAAGTGCCTAACCCTTACATTTTTTTTGTTACATCTGCTGTTTCTCTGTACTTAGCTGTTTGCCCTGGCACTTAATAAGAGTCACACTGAGCCATATTTGACCAAACATATGGGAAAGTGTCTGTGATAGAGATGGATGTTCTTATTACTATTTATAGCAACTTTAAAGATTATTCTTTACTTACTCACTTAAGATTTTCGTTTAACCCAACTATAATTTGGCTTTTAAGTAGTACTCAAGCTGCTGTCCTTTTATAGATAGAAGTAGAAATTCACTAGCCAAGGTGAACCAAGCCATCTTGTATGTCTTTTAACATTTTGCTCAAGAAACACTAAATAGGCATTTTCATTCATTGTTAGGTTTTAGTAATTCAAGTACCAGTTATTCTGGGGGGAAATGTATCTGTATATAAGAAACATTAAAAAGGAAAACAAAGAAGTACAATTTGGTTGCTTGATCAAAGAACATATTGAGATACTCTATATATGTATTTCACAAAATGTACCAGATGATTCCAACAGTTGTGGCAGTTACCAGTGCCTTGGAATGTGATGCCAAGGGCTGATGTGAGACCATGATTACTGGAAATGGGATGTTGCTGCATTAAGACCCTGATGTTTGTGGCATAGCCTGAGCCTTGAGTGCTTGTGGCTAACAGAGGTTAGAAATTGAAGAATGTTGCTGTATTGTAGAAATGAAGATAATGAAATCTAGATATTTATTAAGCCTGGAATGATTGAAATTACTTATTTTTGTTTCTAAACCCAAGCAGTGAGGTAAACCAGATTATTGTCTCCATACCTAAGGAGAATTTCTTTCTTTCTTTCTTTTCTTTCTTTTCTTTCTTTCTTTCTTTCTTTCTTTCTTTCTTTCTTTCTTTCTTTCTTTCTTTCTTTCTTTCTTTCTTTCTTTCTTTCTTTCTTTCCTGGATTTCTCTGTGTGGCCCTGGCTGTCCAGGAACTCAGTCTGTAGACCAAGTTGGCCTTGCACTCAGACATCTACCTGCCTCTGCATCCCAAGTGCTGGGATTAAAAGCAAGTGCTAGAACCCCCACCTTCACCTAAATTTATCTGGCCTACAGACATCACACCTAGGTCTCTGACAGACAAGGAGATGGGAAGATGGTATTTACCATTTTTCAACTGTTTTGTTTTTGACCCACTATTTCCATTTCCCCTGAGAACCAGAGTGGCATAGAAGGGTTTCTCATCACACTTCAGACTGGAATGAAATGAGTGTAGAGTAGCTGGCTTACAAACAGCAATGTGGATGAAAACTAAAAGTTTATTGTGTTAAGATGTTAAAATTTGGGGTGGTTATGATGAAAAGTACCATAGATAGGGAAGCTTAGGCAGCAGAAATGTGTTACCATTGGGGATCTGGAAAGTGTGAGACCAAGGTGCCAGTCAGTCTGTCCCTGCTGAAGCTCCTCTTACTGGAAACTTTCTCAAAAGGAAAAGAGGTAGACACTCTGCCCTGTTTCTGTTCTAAAGAAAGTCTAGTTGTGAAGGCTCTGCCCTCATGACCTAATAATTACCTTCCAAATTCTCTTTCTAAATTGTCATTATCCCATTGGGAACTAGAATTTCACCATAAATTTCAGGAGGATGTGAATAGTCTGTTCATAAAAGGAGGTTGTTGGTTCCCCAAAGTAAAAGCTCATAAAACAAGAGATTAGAGAAAGATGGGATTTAAGGATTAGCAACCCAGCAGTACATGAATGAAAGAAATGCTCCAAAGCCAGGATCAGATATAACAATCTAGGATGCTTTCAAGGAGAGCACTGTTAAATTGAGAAAAACAGCAGAGGCTTGGAAATGAAAAAAAGTAAAGCACATTTCAAAATTGCTTCCAAAGAGAATTTTAAGTACAAAGCAAATACATCAAAAGCCTATTAGCTTTGAGGAAAAAAAAAAATTGTTGAGATAAGGTCTTTCTACATAGTCCTGGATGTCCTAGAATTCACTGTTGACCCAGCTGGCCCTGAATTCACAGATTCCTGATTGCCTCTATGCTTCCAGAGTGCTGGGATTAATGGTATGCATCACCACTTCTGCAAAATAGTTGGTTTAAGGATGTAGCCCTGGTGATCTTAGAACATGATGTGAGACCAGGTTGATTTTGAACTCAGAGATTTGTCTGCCTCTGTGTCACAAATGCTGGGTTGAAAGGCATGCACCAACACACCTGACTATGGCTTTGTTTTTTAAATATTTATTTTTATTATTTGGAATTACATGTGTGAGTGTAGTTGCCAGATGAGACTACAGATGTTGAGCCCCTGGAGCTGGAGTTACCAAGGTGATTTCTGAGCCACCCCACATGGGTGCTGTGAACTGAGCAGCACATGCTATCAGGCATTAAGTTATCTTTCCAGTCTTTTAGTTTAGTCAGTTTGAAGTAATGTTGAATTTTTACAAAGCAGTAAGAATGCAAATGATGATGAAGATTAAGATAAATAGACGTTGATGGCATCTATTAGATGTTTATTTTCTGCTTAATATATGTTATACCTATATATATCCATCTTAAAATATCCTAATATGCAAACATGTTAGAGGCTAGTATAACTTCTGTTGTCTAGGTAAATTGATTCTTAACAAGACTGTCAGAGCAAAGAATATTGCTAGTTTACTTAAAATTTTCTGTTCAAGAAACCCTAGATTTATGTGTATATACCTAAGGATGACATGGCAATATGCTTTACAAGTTAGTTACAGGTTTTCCTTTTTTGAAAGTGAAGTAAGGGGCTGGGGATGACCTCAGCTGGTAAAGTGCTTACCTAGCACGTACAAATCCTGTGTGTGGTCCCCAGTGCCCTTAAAACTGAGTGTAGTGGCATGTGCCTGTCACTCCAGTGCTGGAGAGGAGGGGACAGGAGAGCATAGCTGCCGCCCCCCCCCCCTTTTTTTTGAGAACATAAACTGAAGATCATCCTCTTACATACCACGAAGGCCACCAAAGCTGTGTGAGACCCTCCCTCATACACTAAAGTAGTGTATGTTTGAAGGAAAGGGGGTTTGAAGAAATCTATATGGGTCCAGATTTTTGAAGCACTTGTTTGTATATTTTTTCAAAATGGAAAAGAACAAATCTGGGGCCTATAGGCTACCAATATTTCTTTGAGCTAGATACCAGCCCTGAAATGCTTCCTTAATACAAAATGTCGTAGTCGCTGTTCCATTGCTGTGAAGAGATTCTATGACCAAAGCAATCCATATGAAAGGGAATTTAATTGGGGGCTTGCTTCCAGAGGCTTAGTCCATTATTATCTTGGCAGCGAACATGGTAGCAAACAGGCATGGTGTTGGAGAGAATGTATCTGGGAGCTACATCCTGATCCACAAGCAGAAAAAGAGAATGGGCCTGGCATGGAAACCTAAAAGCCCACACCAGTGACTAACTTCCTCCAACAAAGCCACAACTGATACTCTGATCTTATCAGGGAGTTCTACTCTCTGGTGACTAAGCCTTAATAAATGAGTCTATGAAGCCCATTCCTACTCAAACCAGCACACAGACTGGTGAAAATGTTATGATCCTTAAGTAATCTTCAAAGAATTGTGGCATTATCTTCTCAATTTTCTGTAGCATAAGAAGTAAAACTAAGATTATAATTTTTGTTTGTTTCTTCCAGTAGCAATTCCAGACTGGTTTTAAATATATTATCACTAAAAACCAAAAAATAAACAACAAAACTCACTAGGAGACACTGTTTAGCATTTTCACAGTAAAATTATTTCTAAAATGAATCTTTTTTTAATATTCTAACAAAAAAGATTTCTTTATTAAAACGTAAAATAGTTCATCAAACAGCATTACCATTCAATATAAACTTATTCATGAGACTAACAAATGTTTTTTTTCTTTTTTTAAGAATGCAATCAGCTATTTTATTCTTTGCTTTAGGTTTAGAACCACTTCTTAAATATATCTGGCTTAGGAACTGACTTGTGCTGCCAGGCTGCTAATGACTAAAATGAATCTTAATCGACTATAAGGAAATTCTTGGAAATCTAAACATGTATAAAGAGCCATATTTCTTAAAAACTATCACCAATAGTGACTGTGGCAGTGTTCAGTGTTCAGAAAACCTCTGGGAAAAAGACATTTGCCGCTGAAGAGTTGCATAAGCTACAAAGCCTCTTATTACTATCCTCCCTCCCTTTTGATTCAGCGTCTTAACACGTCACACATAGAGTTCTTCTGGTTTGGTTTGGTTTGTGAAGTGTTTGTTTGCTTTCAAGACAGGGTTTCTCTGTATAACCCTGGTGTCCTGGAACTCACTTGGTAGGCTAGGCTCAAACTCCCAGGGATCCACGTGTCTCTGCCTCCTAAGTGCTGGATTTAAAGATGTTTGCTGCCATACCTGACTCAAACATGTAGTTCTTTAACTAAGATAACAACCCTACACATTTGTATTCTATTAGAGAGTCTCACATATATATAATGATAACAAACTAAAAATTTAGAGTTAGAAGTACCCATCAAAAGGAATTAATAATTAATAATTGCTCATTTTGCAATGGATAATCTTTATAGGTCTAACTAGTAGAGTGTACTTAAAACTACAGATCAGATGCTTTATTTAAGTCACCAGAGCCATTTCCCTGCAATTATAGATAATGTATTTTTTTGTATGAACTAAGTTTATTTTCTGAGTTCTTGAAAAAGTTGAAACAGATTCTAAAACTTCTGTCTGTCTTTAGTAAACTAAAATATAATTTTTTCCCCAAGTTCTACTCAGTGAATGTGGACTACAGCAAACTGAAGAAAGAAGGCCCTGACTTCTAAACCATGAAGTTCATCTTAAAGCTGCTTACAATGAAGGTCCCTCAGAAGCCATCCGCACAATTTTCCACTTAACCAGGAAGTACTCCTCTGAATGCATGAAATCATGTCAGTTTTTTGGAGTATATTATACTGATGAATAAATCTCTGAAACTTGATACCTGAAGCTTGATACGTGTGTCATTATTTAATGCTGGAAATCCACATGGCACTTTATGACTAGGATATAGGGAATAAAATACTAGAATTTAAAGAGTCGCTTTAATTTGTCTGTATTTATATATTTAAAAATAACTTCATACTGCTTTAATAAGGGTATGTGTAGGCCCACACATGGTAACTTCCAAAATGGAAATTAAGCAAAGAGATACTGGGAAGAATATTCAAGCACTTGTTAAATGAACAAACTATGGAGTTCATTACATGTTGGTCAATACTGCTGAACATTAGGCCTGCCCTGATCTATCCATTGTCACTCCACTGGAGAAAAGTGACTTTCCCTCTCCCAGCAGGTATAAACTACAATTCATTTGTTGACCTTTGTCCTAAGTTGGGTTTTCATTATCTTTTAATACAACAATAAAATATAATATTAAAAACTATCACTTCAAAGCTGGACAAGACAAACTAAGAAGGAAACGAGCCCAAGAGTAAGAGACCCACTTGCTTGCACTCAGGAATTGCATAAAAATACTACACTGGAAATCACATACACACGTGTACAGGAACCTGGTACGGACTGGGGAGTTCGTATGTGGTGATAAATTATTTATGATTTAATAACGCATGCTTGAGGGTTCGGAATGCAAAGCTACCCACAAGCCATAGAAGTTGGGCAGTAGCTATAGTCACCTTAAATCTCAGGACTCAGAAGACAGGCAAAAGAATGTCTTAATTCAGGGCCACACTGAGCTACACAAAACCAGTCCTAAAGACAAACAGCTCACACAATGGTGACCCTAGCGCTTGGAACCACATGCCTTTAATCCTAGTACTAGGGAGGTATAAAAGGGAGCAGCAAAGGTTTTCATGTGGAGATTTCGTTTCCACACAGGAAGAGATATTGTCTCTGAGGATTTGTGGAGCCAGGATCACCCTGTCAATCTGAGCTCTGACCATCAGCTTGAACCCCAATATCTGGGATTTTATCTTTCGTTTTACTATCATGTAAGCTTTGCTCGTGTGGATTTAGAGGGTCTTGTTTTCTTGGTGTCTTCCATACCCTCTGGCTCTTACATTCTTTCCCTCTTCCTCCACATTTCCCTGAGCTCAGGGGAGGAATTTGATAAAGAGATTTCCATTTAGGGATGAGTATTCTGTGGTCTCTCACTTCAGAATGTCTGGCGGTGGGTCTCTATGTTTGTTCATCTGCTGCAGAAGGAAGCTTTCCTGATGGTTGGCTAAGGCACTGATCAATTAGTATAGCAGAATGTCATTAGGAGACATTTTATCACTACATTTATTGAGACCATTATTTAGTTTTACCTTACGTCCCTGGGATATCTAGTCTCAGGTTCTTAGTCACCCAGTGTCAGGTATAGGTTCCATCTCATGGATTGGGTCTTAAAGCAAGTCAGTTATTGATTGATTACTTCCACAGCTTTGTGCCACCATTGTCAGCATATCTTGCAAACAGTACACTAGTGTAGGTAATGGATTTGTGTCTGATTGCTGTTTGTTTCTCTTGATATCACGCAGTGTACCTTCCTGTACAAAAATGCTGCAATATAGGGATGAAGGTTGTATGTAGGCACCAGCTCAACAACTACACATTCAGTGATATGTGTAGGTGTTGTCTTCAGCAATGGGGCATTGCTGTCAGTTTGTAGAGAGCAACCTAGAGGCTCGGCAACAGCCTGGGTTGTTTGGGGATTCCTGTGGGGCCCTTTTGGCCAGTAACTCCATTATATGTAACTCAATCCCAGCATTGGAAGCTTCCTTTGGTGACAAGCATTGACCAGTTGGGAGTCTGTCTCCCCAATTATTTGGAGATGCCATTTAGAACACCGTGTGTGTGTGTGTGTGTGTGTGTGTGTGTGTGTGTGTGTGTGTGTGTGTGTGTGTGTGTAAATTTCCACATTATTAGGTTTCCATATCACCTCTCAAATGGCACCTACTTTTGACTATCCCTGTTTTCTCTCCCACAACCCCGTCTCATCTCAGCCTCCACTTGATCCTCCCATTACAGACTCACTCCTTCCATCTCTTTCTATTTCCCTTTCCTAACAAGATCTATCTGTTCCCTCTAGTCCCTTACTCTATACCTGCCCTTTGTTTTGTGCATTGTAACTTTGTTATCATTGACTTCACAGCTAATGTCCATATATAAGCAAATTCATACCATATTTGTCTTTCTGGTTCTGGGTTTCTGACTCTTGGGCATCTTTTGGGTATATGCCCAGATATTAGGATAGCTACACCAGCTTGCTTCTTAAGTCCATTTACTTGGAAAATCCTTTTCCAAAACTTTACTCTCAAGTAATGTGTATCATTGATGTTGAGGTATCTTTTTATTGGGGAGTTGAGTCTTTGGTATTGAGAGATATCAATGAACAATGATTGCTAATTCCTGTTTTGTTTTTGTTGGTGTTGAAATTGGTGGTGGTGGTGGTGTGTGTTTTCCTTCTTTTGGTTTTGCTGGTATGATATTTATTTCCTGTGTTTTCTTGTATGTTATTAACCTTGTTGGTTTGGAGTTTTTCTTGTATTACCTTCTGTGGGACTGGATTTGTAGATAACTACTGTTTAAATTTGACTTGTTCATGGAATATATTGTTTTCTCTATCTATAGTGATTGAAATTTTGCTGGTCTAGTAGTCTGGGATGGCATCTGTGATATCTTAAAGACAGTAGGACATTTGTCCAGGCCCTTCTGGCTTTTAGAGTCTCCATTGAGAAGTCAGCTGTAGTTCTAACATGTCTGCCTTTATATGTTACTTGGTCTTTTTCCCTTGCAGTTTTTAATACTTTATCTTTGTTCTGTATGTTTAGTGTTTTGATTATTATGTGCCAAGTGGACTTTATTATGGTCTAGTCTATTGGTATTCTGTATGCTTCTTGTACCTTTATAGGCATCACCTTCTTTACTTTAGGAAAAATTTCTTATTTTGTTGAAAAATTTACTGTATTCCTATTACTCTTAGGTTTGGTCTTTTCAGAGTGTCCCTGATTTCCTGGATGTTTTGTGTCGGAATCTTTTTAGATTAACATTTTGTTTGACCAAGGTATCTATTTAGTCTATTATATCTTCAATGCCTGAGATTCTCTCTTCCTTCTTTTGTATTGTGTTGTTGATGCTTGCTCCTGTGGTTCCTGTTCCTTTACCTAGATATTTAATTTCCAAAATTCCCTCAGTTTTGGGGTGGGGGGTTCTTTCCTTCCTTCCTTCCTTCTTTCCTTCCTTCCTTCCTTTCTTATTTTATTGCCTCTATTTCCATTTTCAGGTCTTGAACAGTTTCATTAATTTCCTTCAACTGTTTGTTTTCTTTGAACTTTCTTTAAGGGATTTATTCATTTCCTCTAATTTTCTGTGTCTTTTCCCTCAATTTCCTTAAGGCATTTATTCATTTCCTCTTTAAGGCCCTCTATCACCTTCATTAATGAAGATTGTTTTAAGATCTTTTTCTTGTGTCTCAGCTGTGTTAGAATATTCAAGCTTGTTGTAATGGAGTAGCTGGGACTTGGCGCTGTTGTTGTGTTCTTACACTGGTGTCTAGGCATCTGGGTTTGGAGTGATTATATAGGTCTAGGTGTTGATTTCTGAGTTTATCTTTGTTGGATGGCTATTTTGTTCCTTGGTTTCTGTTTTCTTTGTGGTCTTTTGCTAAAAGTTTCCCCATAGCATCAGTTGGATTAAATGATATATTACTGGTTTCAACATATAGAGGAGACTGCCTTTTACACCACAGCTGTATGACTAACAAGTGTGATTTACATTTCTTTGTATGTTTGCTACCTCAATGTCTACACACATAACATTCATAACAATGTTGCAATCCCTTTGATTTCCATTATGACTCAATGACTGAAAATCTTGATTTGCTGGTCATCTCTTTATGAAACCAGCACTGACTTAACTCAGCCTGATGCTGAAAGAATAGTGTTATATGAACAACAAATAGCTGGGAAAATTTATGTCAAATCTCATTCCATGGTGTTGTTTTCATTCTTAAAAGGCAAGTGATCCTAAACTCTATAATAACAAAGACAGAATAGAAAGACACAAAGAAGAGAAAGCAGCCTCTCATCCAGGAGCTCCTTTAAGTCTCATGCTAAATAAGCAAGAATCCCAACATGATCGAAATTTGCTGTGAAGGCTGTTAACACGGAAATAATATTATTTCATAGATGTTTATTACTGAAGTAACAACCAGCCAGCCTTAAGACCTGTATGTGTATGACTTTGGGCAGGTGCCATTCCTTTGCCCAAGCACTGTTTTAGAAGCTCAAACAGGATTGTCAGCTTCATTTACAGAAAAGCTCTCCTAGCTTCCCGCATTGGTGATTTGTACTTTCCCTAATTAATTGCAAACCTGTCAGGTGCCCTTCCAAACCACCCAGTAATAATTTAGCTTCCATAGCTACCCACAACACTACTGTAAACACAGTGAGTGTGTAAACACACTCTTAGAGAAGTCTGTGCCCATAGAGTAGGGAGCATGTCCAGCTTGCTTTCTGAATGTCTCTCCTCTCTTAATCAATGTCCTTAAGTCTACACTAAAATATCTATATTAAATCTCAGCTCAGCTTCCTACAGCCTAGCCCTGAATTTTTTTCTTGTTTGAAGGCAAAAATCCTGGTTTGACCTGAGTTGAAGTCCCAAAACATTCAGGAGAACTTCTCAAATCACTGCAAGTGAGAGAAAAGTTCTAAGCTTCCTGCCTGTGTCATCCACACCAATGGCAATAACTTTTTGTTTTCCTTTTTGCATTTAATCAGAAAAAAGGAATGAGTTAATACTATGAGGTGTTGAGACCTATATCCTAAGTAATGGCACATTGCAAAATTACTTGTTTTAAACTGTCCAACGAGTCACTTATTTTTCCCTCTGGCACACTATATTCAAACATCTTAAATTACAAAATAAAATATTCTATGTAGTATGAGTGTGAGAATACATGTTTATGTACATGGGTACACGTGTGCACATGAGTTTAAAGGCCTGAAATTCATATTGGGTGTCTTCCTGAGTACTTCTTCATTTGTTTATTGAGGTAAGGTCTCTCACCTAGACTGGAACTCACCAGTTCTGGCTGGGTTAGAAATGAGATCCCTCATTTCTGCCTTATGAATGCTATGGTTACTTAGGGCCTCCACACTTGCCAAACTTCTATGTAGGTTCTGGTGATCTGAACTCTAGTCATTACACTTGCATGATAAGCTGTTTATTTATTGAACCAATTCCCTGGCCTACAAAACCATTTTTATTAGAAGAATTCTGTTAAATTCTATGGTGTTAAACATATTTTTTGAAGGATTCCCCCCCCCCTCAATGTTTTTAGTTTCTGTTTTGTTTAATGTTCCCCCATGACTGGTCTTCTCCCAAAGGTATCCACATTTTACATTCCTAACATATAATGTATATGGCAAGACAGAGTAGGAGAGCTAATGAAATCTTGCTAATCAGCTGACCTTAAAATAAAATGATTTAGTAAGCCCAGTGTAATCAGAAGGGTCCTTGAAAGTGAATAAAACAAAGGGGAGAAGTCAGAGGAAGGTATGACTATGGAAGAGTGGTCTAAGAATTACAATGCTACCGGCTTCGATAAGAGAGAAAAGGGACTGTGAGCCAAAGAATATGAGCATCCTCCAGATGGCACAAAGCTATGGAAATGGATTCTAGGGCTTCAGAAAAAAAGTACTATGCAGTAAGACTAAAGGTTCTGACCCACAGAACTGTAAGAGAATAAACTTGGAAGGCTTTAAGCAACTAATTTTGTGTTCCTTTGTTGATTGGAACTATAGAAAACCACAAACCCAAGGTGATGAGGCACAATGTTATCACCTTGGCATTACTGGCCATAGGTTGTCAAGACATGAGAACATGACTATTCATGATGGGATCTGAATCCAACATACCCCAACGTCTACTCAATGACAAAGTTTTGATCCCTTCTAAAACTTGTATTTTAGGGTCTGGAGAGTTGGACCATCAGTTAAGAGCACTGGCTGTCCTTCCAGAGGTGCTGAGTTCAATTCCCAGCAACTGCATGGTGACTTACAATGGGATCTGATGCCCTCTTCTAGTGGAAAGTATGTATAGATAGAGCACTCATACATGAAATAAATAAATCTTTAAAAAAAACCATGCATTTTGTTGTAGAATATAAGGCAGACAAAAAATGACTAAATGAATATCTTATAGCACAATTAAGCTTTTTTTGCCCGCCCCCTGGAATTTTCTTTTTGCCTTTTCTTAGGAAGGGCAAGGCAGGAAGTGAGAAATTAGGGAAGGAAAAAGAAGTCAGACAGGTAAGACAGGTCTACTGCTCACCAGCTGAACAGTTCCCAAGAGGCCTTTTCATGGAGACAATCAGGTGTTTCCAGGAGTTGAGAAAAGTGTTTCTTCAACATGAATTTAGATAGTGCAGAAGTAACAAGCTACTGAAATTGATAAGTAACAGATTTTCTTAATTAGGAATCAAAATCTAGGAGGAAAAGGCATGGGACTTAGAATTGAATAGGGTTTGTTGAGCTTCCATCAAATAAGTATTTATCTTTGGTGGTATCTTGCTCCAAGTTCTCCAGAAAACAGAACCTGGGACAAGGCTTGTGGGCAAGGCAGTTATTTAGGAGCAAAGATGAAGATGAAGGGTAGTGAAATGGGGAAGAAAGACAAGCAGTGAAAGAATTTTTTTTTTTTTTGTGGCTTGTGATTTTTTTTTTTTTGACTGTTCTTAATGTTACAAGAAGCCTTTGGAGAGACCTTAGAAGTGCATCACAGAACTTTTGCTTATAGAATGAAAGGCATAGAAATTTTTCTTCCTTGGCTTTCCCCAGACAAGGATAACATAAAGACTAATATTTCTACTCTTTTGAGTTGTGCATGTGTGAGTAGCAAGTATGCGTTCTTAAACCTCTCATACTTGTGAGTAGTGCTTCGTGTCTTTGTTTGAATGAGAATGTCCCCCATAGACTCATATATTTGAACACTTGGTCCCCATATGCTGATGCCGTATGCGAAGATTTAGAAGATGAAGCCTTGGAAGAACTACCGTATTAGTGGTGGGCTTTGAGATGTCAAAAGCTTTACCAGTCACTCCTTGCTTCATATTTGTGGTTCAAAATGTGAGCTCTAAGCTTGTCTTCCAGTTATGATGGTAAACACTTACTCTTGGGCTTTCCCTCCATGATGGACTCCTACCCCGCTGGAACTATAAACTCAGAAACCCTTCCTTCTATATGTTGCCTTAGTCCTGGTGTTTTATCACAGCAACAGTAAAACAACTAATATACTCTACATCTTGTAACACAATAAGTAAAAGACCCAGTAACTGATATTGGAGTTCAAGCTTCAAGATGAAGATCAGAAAAGCAAAGCAGCCTGGCACTAACTCTCACTCTATCTCAGACTGAATGACAATCCTGGCTCCACCAAACCTCACACTGCTACCTCTCCTCAGCATGGCTGGAGAATCCTGAGACTTCATTGTCTTCATTTCCTCAATGCGGCTGGAGAATGATGGCTAGCTCTGAGACCTTGCTTATGTCTTATACATCTCCCTAATGCTGGGATTTAAGGTGTGTGATCCCAGGTGCTGGGATCAAAAGCATGAGCTGTTACTCTTTACTCTTATGTAGGCCATGGTGGCTTTGAACTAACAGAGCTCTGTCTACCTCTTAATCCTGAGTCCTGTGATTACAGGTGTGTACCACCACTGCCTGATCTCGATAGCTTGAGTCTGACTTTGCTTTCTGAATCCTCAGGCAAACTTTAATAAATCATAAGTAATATATCACCACAGCATCTGCCCAAGGTAAAATACATACAGTGCTCAGATTGGGCTTGTGCCAAACTGATCAAAGACTGTCTGGAATTGGGTGCTACAACAGTGGTTGAAGAAAATGAAGGTAAAAGAATATTAAGTGGAACCCAAGGGGAACCTGATTTGGGAATTTTATTTGAACCCAATATGCCTCTGCGTCTGTACCCATCAGTGGTACCCACTAGTGCAGTTAATCAGTACAGTATTTTCAGTAGCAATATTAAGTGAGTTAGTATGGGCAACATTTGAGAGCGTTGACTGTGGGTTTTTTTCTATTGTCCCATTACACATTTACTATTCATCTTATATAGTTTATATCCTTATTGTCTTTTTTATGTTCTTTATTTATTTATTATGAACACATCATTCTGCTTCATATCTATCTGCACACCAGAAGAGGGCACCAGATCTCATAATGGATGGTTGTGAGCCACCATGTGGTTGCTGGGAATTGAACTCAGGACCGATGGAAGAACAGTCAGTGCTCTTAACCTCTGAGCCATCTCTCCAGCCCCATATCCTTATTGTCTTAATGATCAGATTCCCTCTGAGGTCCTTATTAACCTTATTGCAAATTGGTCATCATTCCTTTTGTTTTTGTGGTTTTGTTTCTTGCCTTAATATCTATGTGATATTTGGTCATATTATGCTCATTTTCTTGCTTTATTTTATTTTTTTTTTGTGGAAAACATGGAAAGATAGACAAAGGCTGTATCACTGAGTCACATCCTGGTCATTGTTTTCCTTTCTTAAACTTTTATTCCAGAATTATATAACACATCTTACTTCTCATTCTCTTAGTGATACATACATACATATATATATATATATATATATATATATATATATATATATTTCTTCACAATCTATATTTTTGCTTTATGTGGCTATTCAATAATTGTTTACTGTTAGAATTAAAGAATAGAAGCAATGAAAATGAGTACTCAGGCTCTCTGTTCCCTCAGACCCAATCCCCTAATCCCGTCTTAATGCAGCAACAGAACACCAACTCACCAACTCTGGTGGATCCCACAGACTATGAACATTGAAAGGTCAAGCTGGTGCCTACAAGAAACACTCACCATTACATTCTTGTCTCTTTGTTGCAGGAAGGTACTCTGCAGGCCACCAAAAAAAAAGAAAAAAAAAAAAAAAAAAGGAAAAGGAAATGTGGATACTAGTTCAGCTAGAAACGTTTGACCTATAATCTGTCCTGCCTGCAAAATATGATAGGCTGATGGTGGCACAGAACTTGTGGGAATAGACAACCAATGTCTGATTTGACCTAAGGCCTATTCCGCGAGAAGGAACCCACACCTGATACTGCTTGGGTAACCAATGAACTAGAGTAAAACCAAACACTATTCCTGTGGCATGAAGCCCATGCCCTACACTGCCTGGAATGCCAGAAATCAGAGACTGGATGGCTCAAAGACCCATAGTAGAACCAAACACCAACATGACCAGCAAAGAAAAAAAAATCAGTGTAATGATTCCTAATTATATTCTGCTATACTCATAGTTCAGTGCCCTTTCCAGTTGACATCATAGAGGCTTCCTCTGGCAGCAGTGGGAACAGGTGCAGAGACCCATGACCAGACATACACACACACACACACACACACAGACACACACACACACACACACACACACACACACACACACACACAGAGAGAGAGAGAGAGAGAGAGAGAGAGAGAGAGAGAGAGAGAGAGAGAGAGAGAAAGATTGTGGATCAAGGAATCCTATGGAATATGGGGAGGAAGGAGTAGGAGGGGATGGAGGACACAAGGAAAACATGGCCCATTGAATCAACTAAGCAAGGCTCACAGAGCCTGAAGCACCAAGCACAGAGCTTGCATAGGTCTGCACTAGTTCCTCTGTGTATATATTATGGATGCTTGCTTGGTGTTTTTGTGGTACTCCCAATAGTGGGAGAGGGTGTATCTCTGACTTTTTAGCCTGCTCGTGAAGCTCCTTTCCTCTTATTAGGTTGCCTTAACCAGCCTTGACATGAGGGCTTTTGCCTTGATTTAGTGTATCTTATTTTGTCCTATTTGTCTATCACCTCTTGATGGCCTGTTATTCTCTGAAGAGGCAATAGAGGGGGAGTGGGTTTGGGGAAAGGGAAGTGGCAGGGGATCTACGAGGAGTTGAGTGAGGGGAAACTGTGGGTTGAGATATATAATAGAAGAATCTATTTTCAATAAAAGTTGTAAAAAAATCCCAAACAAAACCCAACCAACCAACCAACCAACCAACCAACCAAAATCAAATACTACTGCTCCAAAAAAACCAAAATACAATAAAATGATTCCTAACAATATTCTGCTATATTCATAAATGAGTGCCTTATTCAGTCATCATCAGAGACTCTTCCTTTGGGAGAAGATGGGAACAGATGCAGAAATCTTTAACTAGATATTATGCAGAGAAAAGAGTCTAAATTAGAGATCTCCACCAAGTCTTTCTCCTCAGAGCTCAGGGAATACAGTGGAAGACGAGGTATAAACATTGTAAAGAGGAGATGGAGGACACCAGGAGAACAAGATGGACCAACTAAGCAAGGCACATATGAGTTCATAGAGACTGAAGCAGCAATTACAGGGCCTACATGGGTCTACACCAGGTCCTCTGCATATGTATTATACACATTATGGTTATTAGCTTAGTATTTTTATGGGATTCCTGACTGTGGGAACAAGTGAGTCTCTGACTCTTGTGCCTGCTCTTGGGACTCTTTGTATGATTGTAGACTTTAACAATTTCTATTTTTTTTTTTTTGAGGCAAGGTTTCTCTGTGGCTTTGGAGCCTGTCCTGGAACTAGCTCTTGTAGACCAGGCTGGTCTTGAACTCACAGAGATCCACCTGCCTCTGCCTCCCGAGTGCTGGGATTAAAGGCATGTGCCACCAATGCCTGGCCAATTTCTAATTTTTAATGGCCTATTGTGAATTTATCACTCTGAAACATATTTAGACCATTGAAATGAGCTAATATTATGCTATTCTTGTACATTTTCTATATATCCAACTCCAACAATACTGTCATCCTACTTTAAAGAGAAAGTTGTTATTATATTTCATTTTTTAAAATTTCCATTATAGCATGATCACAATAGACGATCTGTAGTCTGTAAGGTCAAGATATATTTATTGATATAAATACCAGACAAATGCAAACCAGAGAGTGCCCAGGGCAGCCAAGCATCGAGGCCAGAGAAAGAAGGGGCTTCCCGTGTGCTCTGCAGCCCCTTAAGAGCCTATCCGGAGTCATCCTGACCTTACCTTGACCACGCCTTCACAGGCGTGGTCAGGCGCACCTGTAGCCAGCCTCTAACAGGTGTGGCTTGCTGTCCCCTACAATTCCCCTTTCAGTGTAAAAGAGGGTTAAAACTTAACAGTGTAAGGTATCAAAAATTAACAATCATAAAGGTGAAATACAAGCAATCTGTTATTGCACATCCTAACCATGTCTATTTCAGCTAAACCTTAAAGTCATCTGAAAGAGGTGTCTTAACCTGAACACCTCCTTCCAATCCCAACCCTAAACAATAGGAAAGTTATTCCTAACTAGGCTTACACTATCCTAATAGACAATAATGGGGGACGGGGGTGTAGCATCCTCCAAGTTACTTCCTGCTGAAATGGGATGATGGTAGCCTTGTGGGGTCCTGTGGGAAGAAAATGTTAGTATAGTGAAAGTCTCTAATGGATTATATCCAGTCCACGTTAGATGGGATTTGCTTGATTGAAGATCTAGGTTGAAATCCTCAACTTGATTGAAGTCAATACTCGAAGCTCTGGTTGGAGTGTCAGTTGAAATGGAGTAAGTTGTATCCAGTGTAGTCTAGGAGGTATGGCCCAGTTTCCTTCTGGAGCATCCAGGGATTGCTGTCAGGTGGGTCTTCATTGGCTGTGTGGGACGCAAACATAAGTGTTAGCCGAGAAATGTTTGCTTGTATATGTATGCATACTGGGAAAGGCAACCATGGGAAAATAACAATTATGAGAGGGTGTACACCTTGAAAGAAAGAGCCAAGAAAAGACAAAAGACAGTCCTCAAATTCTTCTTTTATTCTATATTACATCAATTGGCTTCTTGATATAATACAGAAATTCGAAAGTTTATTTAAACAACATGCTTGGATTCGAGGGGAGGGAAGCCAAATCCAACTCTAAATCCAGCATTGATTTACTTGAATAGGGACTAGGAAATAGGGAGAAATAGAGTTCTCTGAGAGACAGCTGTAAAGTTAACCATATGGTACATTCCTTTTGTTTGATGGTTATAGCGACCTTCTCTTCTTAAGCATCTACCCATGTAGTGTTATTGGACTTCTGGAGATGAGTTTTCCTGTGAAGATAGAAGCAAAGCACTTCCCTTTCCTTTGGGAGGTTTCTATTTAGTTTATGAGATATATCTCAGTAAATACCTGTTACCCGTCCTTGTCGAGAGGTTTGTCTTTTTCAACTCAAATCTTGATCAACTTTGATGGTATCCAAAGTTTTTCTTCTTCTGTGGAAACAAATGCAAAACCCATACCCCAACGTAACACATGTTCAGGCTTCCATACCAAGGTTAGTACATCTTTGAAGTATGCTGGTTGATTCAGTTCAGCCATTTTTCCATAGTCCAGTGTCTTTCTGCAGCTGTTTGTCCTTTTTCATTGGCATTAAGAAAGTTTAGTGTCAATAAAGCATTATGAAACCTATGTTTGGGGGGTTTTGACTTACCAGCTTTTCTATGGAGCATCTCCTTAAGTGTCCTATTAGATCTTTCAACCACTGCTTGTGCCGTAGGATTGTGTGGTATACCGGTGACATGCTTTATGTTACAATATTAGAAGAACTGTTCCATTTTTGTGGAGACATATGCTGGAGCATTGCCAGTTTTTATTTGTGCAGGTATACCCATGACTGCCATCACCTCTAGGAGGTGTGTAATAACAGAATCAGCTTTTTCAGAGTTGAGAGCAGTAGCCCATTGGAACCCTGAGAATGTGTCTATAGTATGATGCACATATTTCAGATTTCCAAATTCTGTAAAGTGAAAGACATCCATCTGCCAGACCTCATTCCTCGGAATGCCTTTAGGATTGAAGCCTGCTGGCAGTGGAGTTTGGTTATAAAAGGAACAAGTAGGACAGTTTCTCACTATCTCCTTGGCTTATTGCCAAGTGATGGAGAAGTCCTTTTTTAAACCTTTGCTATTTACATGATGTTTTCTTTTTTTATGAATTTCTGAGGCTTCTAGCACACTACCAATTAATAAACGATCAATCTCATCATTGCCTTGTGCTAGTGGGTCTGGCAGACCCGTATGGGATCTGTTATGTGTAATGTTTAGAGGATTGCTTCTGTTTCTGATTGTTTCCTGTAATTGTAAAAACAACGAGGTTAATTCTGTATTATCAGGAACACATTCTGCAGTCTCAAAGTGTAAGATGACTCTCTCTGCATATTGGGAATCAGTAACTATGTTAAGAGGTTCTATAAAACCCATAAGCACCATGAGAATTGCATATAATTCTGCCTTTTGTACAAATGTATACGGACTTTGAACTACTTTACTTACCTCACATGCTTTATAACCAGCCTTACCTGATTTGTTAGCATCAGTCTAGAAGGTAAGAACTCCAGAAATGGGAGTTTGTTTTACAATACGTAGAAGAATCCATACTGTCTTTTTATGAATTTAATTCTGTCAGTTTTGGGATAGTTATTGCTAATTATTCCCAAAAAGTCAGTAAGAGCTATTTGCCAATATTCATTATCCTTCCATAAGGAGGAAATTTCTTCATTAGTTAAAGGTACTATAATTTCTGCTGGATCTTTTCCAGTCAGTTGATGAAGTCTTAATTTGCCCTTTAAAATCAATTCAGAAATCTTTTCTATATATGTCTTTAACTTTTTATTCTGTTTATGTGGCAGAAATATCCACTCCAATATAGTGTCTTCCCTCTGCATCAGAATTCCAGAAGGATATTCTTTGGATGGCAAGATGACCAGAATACAGTCTAAATCAAAGTTTATCCAATCTACATGCACATTCAATATTCTGTTTTCCACCCATTGTAGTTCTTTTTCTGCCTTGGTGGATAATATTTGTGGACTGTTTAGGTCCTTTTTACCTTTAAGGGCCATTTTTAAATGTTTTAAGTCATGACTTTCTACCCCAATAATCGTCTGTAATTGAGAAATTTCTCCTAGCAGTTTCTGAAGACTATTAAGAGTTTGATAACAATCCCTTCTAATTTGCACCTTCTGTGGGCCTGATTCTTTGTAAGTCTATCTTATAACCTAAATAGTTAATATAATCTCCTCTTTATATCTTTTCTGGGGCAATCTGTAACCCCCATCTAGGCAGAACTTCCTTCACCATGTCAAACATACGTTCCAGAGTTTCCTTATTGGAATCTGATAAAAGAATATCATCCATGTAATGATAAACGAGGGATTGTGAAAATTTCTTACAAATTATTTCCAAAGGTTGTTGCACAAAGTGTTGACATAAAGTAGGACTATTTGGCATCCCCTGAGGTAAAAACCTTCCACTGATGTCTCCAAACTGGCTGTGAGTTATTAAGAGTTGGTACAGTAAATGCAAATTTCTCTCTATCACTTTCTTGTAATGGTGTAGTGAAAAAAACAGTCTTTCAGGTCAATTACTATGATTGGCCATTCTTTGGGTATTAAGGAAGGCAATGGTATTCCAGGCTGTAGAGAGCCCATATGCTGAATTACTTTATTTATGGCTCTCAGGTCTGTCAGCATTCTCCAGTTACCTGACTTCTTTTTGATAACAAATTCTAAGGGCTGGTAGACTCCTCTATATGTCCAGCCTTTAGCTCTGTTCCTGTACTAACTTTTCTAGAGCCTCTAGCTTCTCAGAGGTCAAAGGTCATTGTCCTACCCAGACAGGTTCATCTGTAAGCCATTTTAATGGCAGGGCCTTTGGTTCCTCTGAAGGTCCATCATAAATAATGTTCATGCTGGCAATCCCAGCATTTGGGAGACAAAATTAGGATTCTGGGTTTGCTGTTAGACTAGGTTATATAGAAAGATGCTGTCTCAAAAAGATATACGTTAGTGAATAAATAGATAAACATATACTATAATGTTAGGTATGTCAACTAAGATATCAAATCAATCTAGTTGGAAGCAGAACTTTGACAGGGAGACATGTGCTTGGGACATTTGACTAGGAGTGGGGGAGATTTCATTTTCAATACAGAAATTCCATATGTACTGTGAAGATGCACCTATAGGGTTCAGGAGAGGAGAATTTGTGAACTGGGTATTATGTTCTCTTTGCTTTTGAGAATCTTTAATTTTATTTCCAACCAATATGGAATTTTTTCTCCTTGTACCTCCCCATAGAGTTCCTATTTATGACATCTCTGAATAGTTGAGGTATGATTCTTGCTTCCATACTGCACACATCTAGGCATAGTACTCAGGTTTTCTGTATATCCATATTACAGGGTATAGCCTTCTTTGCTCCCCTGCAAATCCTCCAGTCCTGACAATGTCTGGTATGTAATAGACCTGTTAGTATTCATCAAAAATAGGGAACACAATGGGACTGCAGAGGCTTTTGATGTGAGACATTTTTCTCAGTGGTGGCATAATTTAACTTACAGCTGACAACTGAATTTTGAACAAATGTTTAGAAGAAGAAACTCAAGTACTTATAGGTTATTAAATGAAAATAAAATGCAGTGGCATGTTTTTCCTAAGCATCTAAGGGATCATATATAAAACACTAATGAAATAGCTGTTACAGAAGCCCAAATTCCTGACAGTTGTTTACCACACAGACACCTCATATGATGTATGCATATGGAAACTATTAAATTGAATTACTCTAGAAAAATAACGTATGTAGGCATTTATAGTTCATCATTATTATGTAGCAATATCTCCCCCTTTGTTTTACTAGATTCCCACAGTGCCTACCAGACATGAATAAATTTATGTACTTATTTTTCATATGGAAGCAAAATGGTTATGAGAATAAAATGTCTTATTTCATTTTTTCACTATAAGCAAATGAAACAAAGGACATATGGATAAGGAGAATAAGTCAAAACACAAAGAAATTAGAACTGGATGCCTATTAATTTTCAGACTCAGAAATATAAAAAACATTTACTATTGGCTAATATTGGTGCAAAAGTAATTTTAATCTGTTTTTGAAATAATGTTTCAAATAGATATGGTTTTAAGTTCAAGTAAATGCTTCCAGGATAACAAATGACTGTGTATTTACTGGATAATCAATATATAGACATAATCATAGATCATCAACAAGCACAAATAATACAGTATAATATATTTATTAGAAAACAGTGAGAATTAATTCATTGGTAAGAAAATATAAGGACACTTTAACCAACTTACATGACTTCTCAAAAGCACAAATCTTATGAAATATTGTATCAGGAAAAAGAAAGCAAGCAAGAAAGAAATGTTCAATAACCAGACAATGAATAATAACAAATAAAGCTTAAGAAAAAAGTAAAATTAATTCTGTGCTTGTTTCCAGAAGGTATAGAAGAAGAGAAAGAGATTATGTTCAAATGTACAACACTATTTACATGGGTTATGCCAATTTTTATTCCTATATTAGAGCTACTGGGCAGACATGTTTTCTTTTTCATTGTAAAAAAATTATATTCAAAGAGGTTAATTGAAGAAATGCTTTCAAATCATACTTTCAGCTTAATAGTGTAGTTATTTAAGTCTAAATATGTCAAGCTATCAAATGCATTCTGTTCTTGCTACACGATGCCCATTCTCTAACAAGACATAGCTTCTGCACTTGTGGCTACATCTGTTGGAGTAGCCCAAAAGTTCAGTTATGAGTCCAGAAGGTCCTAGCAAAGCGATTTCACTTTCTAAATCTCCCATTCTAATAAGAGTGCCTGAACTTTGCCATAATTTACTTTTAAAAATAATAACCCTTGGACAAGTTTTATTTATATTTTAACAACTGAAGAACCTGGATCACTGAGGATCAATAATTACCCTTGCTGACATAAAGCAGAAATTGATGAACTAAGATGTGAAACCAGTGGGGTCACTCCTGAGCACGCACTCTTTACCTCTGTGTTAAAATAGTACACATTTTAGCCATAGTATAAAAGGTATAATCAGCTGTTTCTGTGGGTTTCACCAGCCTGGTCTGGACCCCTTTGCTCATCACTCGTCCTTCTCTGCAACTGGATTCCAGTTCAGTTCAGTGATTAGTTGTGGGTGTCAGCTTCTACTTCTGCTGACAGAAACAGCTGACCTGAACAATGGGGAGCTCTTGGTCCCCAGATGATATCTGGGATACCAGCATGGGACTGATCCAGATCCCAGGAATGTGGGTGTCAGTGAGGAGGCCTCGGAAATCCATGGGGCCTCCTGTAGTAGATCAGTACTTATCCCCAGCATAGGTGTGGACTATGGGAGCCCATTCCACATAAAGGGATACTCCCTGAGCCAAGGCACATGGGGGTAGCCCTAGGCCCTATCCCAAAGGATATCACAGACTCTGAAGATGTCCTATGGAAGGCCTCACCCTCCCTGGGGAGCAGAAAGGGTATGTGATAGGTAGGGTTTTAGTTGGGGGGGGTGGTAGGGGAGGAGGGGAGGGAGAGGGAACTGGGATTGAGATGTAAAACAATCTTGTTTCTAATTCAAATAAAATGGAAACAAAAGGATATAATCATTCTTCTTTATTAAAAATTTTACTTTCTCTTAGTAATGTATGCATGCCCCTTTCAGAAAGGCATCTAGGTAGTATGTGCATGTGAACTATAAGGTAAGGAATTTTTATTCATATTTAATTCTTAAATTCATTATCTCAATGACTGTTTCATGACACACATATGCTTTGTGTATGTGATGGGGAAGTAGACTTTTGTTTCCTAAAACACAAGATATATTTAATCAGTAGTAAATAGGATATAAAATATATAAGGTGTATGGCTTGAAGCATAAGTTATATGAACTTGGAGTAGAAGGATGTATGAGTACAAATCAAAAAGAAAAAAAAGTCAATGTGGTCATTGATGATTATAGTCATGGACTGAATACAATTGGAGATTCACTTTTAGGGGATTAACATGGAATAATTTGGTATAGAACAAAGAAATTTTGGAGGAAGACATTCCAAATGGAGGACCTCTTGAAAAATACTTAACCCCTCCAAAATATATGAATTTTCATTGCTAAAGAAAACAAATCCACATTCCGTCGCCGCAGACTGACCTGGAACTAGGTGAGTGAGCTCCTGCCCGCTCCCGACCCCAGGCCAGAACACCACCACCCCATCCCATCCCACCCCCACCCCCGCCTGTGCCTGCCGGCTTGGGCCAGACACGCCCAGGCAGGGAGGAGACCCCTGCCCCACCAATCTGCTAGCACCCCATTCTTACATTCCGCCACCGCAGACTGACCTGGAACTAGGTGAGTGAGCTCCTGCCCGCTCCCGACCCCAGACCAGAACACCCCACCACCCCCATCCCACCACCCCCGCCTGAGCCTGCCGGCTTGGGCCAGACACGCCCAGAGAGGGAGGAGCCCCCTGCCCCACCAATCTGCTAGCACCCCATTCTTACATTCCGCCACCGCAGACTGACCTGGAACTAGGTGAGTGAGCTCCTGCCCGCTCCCGACCCCAGGCCAGAACACCCCACCACCCCCATCCCACCACCACCACCACCCCCCCCCGCCTGTGCCTGCCGGCTTGGGCCAGACACGCCCAGGCAGGGAGGAGACCCCTGCCCCACCAATTTGCTAGCACCCCATTCTTACATTCCGCCACCGCAGACTGACCTGGAACTAGGTGAGTGAGCTCCTGCCCGCTCCCGACCCCAGACCAGAACACCCCACCACCCCCATCCCACCACCCCCGCCTGAGCCTGCCGGCTTGGGCCAGACACGCCCAGACAGGGAGGAGCCCCCTGCCCCACCAATCTGCTAGCACCCCATTCTTACATTCCGCCACCGCAGACTGACCTGGAACTAGGTGAGTGAGCTCCTGCCCGCTCCCGACCCCAGGCCAGAACACCCCACCACCCCCATCCCACCACCCCCGCCTGAGCCTGCCGGCTTGGGCCAGACACGCCCAGACAGGGAGGAGCCCCCTGCCCCACCAATCTGCTAGCACCCCATTCTTACATTCCGCCGCCGCAGACTGACCTGGAACTAGGTGAGTGAGCTCCTGCCCGCTCCCGACCCCAGGCCAGAACACCCCACCACCCCCATCCCACCACCCCCGCCTGTGCCTGCCGGCTTGGGCCAGACACGCCCAGGCAGGGAGGAGCCCCCTGCCCCACCAATCTGCTAGCACCCCATTCTTACATTCCGCCGCCGCAGACTGACCTGGAACTAGGTGAGTGAGCTCCTGCCCGCTCCCGACCCCAGACCAGAACACCCCACCACCCCCATCCCACCACCCCCGCCTGTGCCTGCCGGCTTGGGCCAGACAAGCCCAGGCAGGGAGGAGCTCCCTGTGCCCCAAATCTGGTAGCACCCCACTCTTCCATTCCGCCGAACGACCGAGAAACTAGGAACTAGCGAGGAGACCACCAGGAGCATCAAGATCATCTAGAGTTGTGGACATCGAATTCCTAGCCCCCACACACCACTGGGCCACAAGAGGAGATAGAGAGAACCCACCCGCACCCACTAAAAGGATATGGGGAGAAGACAGAATAAGATTTCACTCAACAACACAAAGACCAACATGACACCACCAGAACCTAGGGACTCCACTCCGGCAAGAGCTGAAAAGCCCAACACAGAGCATGAAGATGAGATGGACCTCAAAAATTATCTCAGCAAGTTGATAGAGACCTTTAAAGAGGAAACAAGAAAATCCCTTAAAGAAATAGAAGAGAAAGCAAACAAAAAATTAAATGAATTGGAGGAAAAGACAAACCAAAAAATTCAAGAAATAAATAAATCTCTTAAAGAATCTAAAGAAAGCCAAGAAAAAACATCCAAGCAAGTGAAGGAAGCTCTTGAAATAGTTCAAAACATGAAAGCTGAAATACACACAATAAAGAAAACACAGAATGAGACCATGTTGGAAATGGAAAGGTTGGATAAACGATCAGGAACTAAAGATGTAAGTGTATCCAACAGGATTCAAGAGATGGAAGAGAGAATCTCAGCCACTGAAGACTCGCTAGAGGATATACATTCATCCACCAAAGAGAACCTCAAGTCCAACAAAACCCTAACACAAAATATCCAGGAAATATGGGACACCGTAAAAAGGCCAAACCTAAGAATAATAGGTGTAGAAGAAGGTGAAGAAATACTGCTCAAAGGTACAGAAAACATATTCAACAAAATCATAGAAGAAAACTTCCCCAACCTACAGAAGGATATGCCTATGAAAGTACAAGAAGCTTACAGGACACCAAACAGACTGGACCACAAAAAGAAGTCGCCCCGACACATAATAATCAAAACACCAAATCTACAGAATAAAGAGAAAATATTAAGAGCAGCAAAGGAAAAAGGCCAAGTAACATATAAAGGCAAACCAATCAGAATCACACCCGACTTCTCAATGGAAACTCTGAAAGCCAGAAGGTCTTGGATAGATACCCTACAAGCACTAAGGGAGCATGGATGTCAACCCAGACTACTGTACCCAGCAAAACTTTCAATCACTATAGATGGAGAAAACAAGATATTCCACGACAAAAACAGATTTAAACAATACATATCAACAAATCCAGCACTACAGAAGGCTCTGGAAGGAAAACTCCAACCCAACGAACATAACTACACTCACAAAAACACTGGCAGTAGTTAATCGAATTTCACCAAACACAAAAAGAAACAGAAGGGCAAAATCCACACGCAATGATACCACCAACAATAAATCCAAAACTAAGAAGAACCAATGAACAATGGACGTTAATATCCCTGAATGTCAATGGTCTTAACTTACCCATAAAAAGATATAGGCTAACAGAATGGATACGAAGACAGAATCCATCCTTCTGCTGTTTACAAGAAACACACCTCAAATTCAAAGACAGGCGATACCTCAGAGTAAAAGGATGGGAAAAGATTTTCCAATCAAATGGGCTCAAGAAACAAGCTGGGGTAGCAATACTAATATCTAACAAATTAGACTTTAAACTGAAAGCAATCAAAAGAGATAAAGAAGGGCATTTCATACTCATCACAGGAAAAGTCCATCAAGATGAAGTCTCAATCCTGAACATCTATGCCCCTAATACAAAAGCATCCACTTTTGTAAAAGAAACATTACTAAAGCTCAAACCACACATAAAACCACACACACTTATAGTAGGAGACTTCAACACCCCCCTTATACCACTGGACAGAACTACTAGACAGAAACTTAACAAAGAAACAAAGGATCTGAAAGAAGTTATGACACAACTGGGTTTAACAGATATCTATAGAACATTCCATCCAAACACAAAAGAATATACCTTCTTCTCAGCGCCACATGGAACCTTCTCAAAAATTGACCACATAGTTGGCAGCAAAGCAAACCTCCACAGGTACAAAAGTATTGAAATAACCCCCTGTATCTTATCAGACCACCATGCATTAAAGCTAGAATTCAACAGCAATACGAATTGCAGAAAACCTACATTTACGTGGAAAATGAATAACTCCCAATTGCACCATTCCTGGGTTGAGGAAGAAATAAAAAAAGAAATCAAAGACTTTCTAGAATTTAATGAGAATGTAGACACAACATACCCGAACTTATGGGACACCCTGAAAACAGTGCTAAGAGGGAAGTTCATAGCACTAAGTGCTCACATGAAGAAACTGGAGGAAAGTCACATTAGAGAATTGACAGAACAACTGAAAGCTTTAGAGCAAGAGGAAGCAAACACACCAAGGAGGAGTAGACGCCAGGAAATAATCAACCTGAGAGCCGAAATCAACAAAGTAGAAACTAGGAAAACAGTACAAAGAATCAATGAAACAAAGAGTTGGTTCTTTGAGAAGATCAACAAGATAGACAAGCCTCTAGCCAAACTAACCAAAAGGCAGAGAGAGAGCATGCTAATTAACAAAATCAGAAATGAAAAGGGAGACATAACAACGGACACTGAGGAAATCCAGAGAATCTTTAGGTCATACTTTGAAAACCTGTATTCCACAAAATTGGAAAACCTAAAGGAAATGGACAACTTTCTGGATAAATATCACTTACCAAAATTAAATCAAGATCAGATAAACAGTTTAAATCGAACTATAACCCCTAATGAGATAGAAGCAGTAATCAAAAGCCTCCCAACCAAAAAAAGCCCAGGGCCAGATGGCTTCACTGCAGAATTCTACCAGAAATTCAAACAAGAGCTAATTCCAGTACTCCTCAAACTGTTCCACACAATAGAAGCAGATGGGATATTGCCAAACTCTTTCTATGAGGCTACAATCACTTTGATACCCAAGCCACACAAAGATATGACTAAGAAAGAGAACTACAGACCGATATCCCTCATGAACATCGATGCTAAAATACTCAATAAAATATTGGCCAACCGAATACAAGAACATATCAGAAAAATCATCCACCATGATCAAGTAGGCTTTATCCCAGGGATGCAAGGATGGTTCAACATACGAAAATCCATCAATGTAATCCACTATATAAACAAACTGAAAAAGAAAAACCACATGATCATCTCACTAGATGCTGAAAAAGCCTTTGACAAAATCCAACATCCCTTCATGATAAAGATCTTGGAGAGAACAGGAATAACAGGAACATATCTAAACATGATCAAGGCAATATATACCAAACCAATAGCCAACATCAAAGTAAATGGAGAGAAACTCAAAGCGTTTCCTCTAAAATCAGGAACAAGACAAGGCTGTCCACTCTCTCCATATCTCTTCAATATTGTACTTGAAGTTCTGGCTATAGCAATAAGACAAGAAAAGGGGATCAAAGGGATACAAATTGGAAAGGATGAAGTAAAACTTTCACTATTTGCAGACGACATGATAGTCTACATTAGTGACCCGAAAAACTCTACCAGGGAACTCCTACGGCTGATAAACACCTTCAGCAAGGTAGCAGGATACAAAATTAACTCAAAAAAATCAGTAGCCCTACTATATACAGATGATAAATCCAATGAGAAAGAAATCAGGGAAACATCACCTTTCACAATATCCACAAGCAACATAAAATATCTTGGGGTAACACTAACCAAAAAAGTAAAAGATCTGTACAATAAGAACTTTGAGACTTTAAAAAAAGAAATTAAAGAAGATACCAGAAAATGGAAAGATCTCCCATGCTCATGGATAGGTAGAATTAACATAGTAAAAATGGCAATCCTGCCAAAAGCAATCTACAGATTCAATGCAATCCCCATCAAAATCCCAACACAGTTTTTCACAGACATTGAAAGAACAATACTCAACTTTATATGGAAAAATAAAAAGCCCAGGATAGCCAAAACAACTCTTTACAATAAAGGATCTTCTGGAGGCATCACCATCCCCGACTTCAAGCTCTACTATAGAGCCATAGTTCTGAAAACAGCTTGGTATTGGCACAAAAATAGACTGATAGACCAATGGAATCGAATTGAAAACCCTGATATCGACCCACGCACCTATGGATACCTTATTTTTGACAAAGGTGCTAAATCTATACAATGGAAAAAAGACAGCATCTTCAACAAATGGTGCTGGTACAATTGGATTCGGACATGCAGAAAATTACAGATAGATCCATACCTGTCACCATGCACAAAACTTAAGTGCAAATGGATCAAAGATCTCAGCATAAATCCAGTCACACTGAATCTTCTAGAAGAGAAAGTGGGAACTACCCTTGAACAAATTGGCACAGGAGACCACTTCCTGAACATTACGCCAGAAGCACAGACATTGAGGTCTGCAATTAATAAATGGGACCTCCTGAAACTGAGAAGCTTCTGCAAGGCAAAGGAAACAGTCAGTAGGATAAAACGACCACCCACAGAATGGGAAAAGATCTTCACCGATCCCACATCTGACAGAGGACTGATTTCCAAAATATATAAGGAGCTCAAGAAGCTAGCCACCAAAACACCAAACAATGAAATTAAAAAGTGGGGTGCAGAACTAAATAGGGAATTCTCAACAGAGGAATCTGAAATGGCTGAAAGACACTTAAAAAAGTGCTCAAAATCATTGGCCATCAGAGAAATGCAACTCAAAACAACTCTGAGATACCATCTCACGCCTGTCAGAATGGCTAAAATAAAAAACACCAATGACAATCTATGCTGGAGAGGATGTGGAGAAAAAGGAACACTCCTCCATTGCTGGTGGGAGTGCGATCTTGTAAGACCACTCTGGAAATCAGTATGGCGGTTGCTCAGAAAAATGGGAATCAGTGTACCTCAAGATCCAGCCATTCCTCTCTTGGGTATATACCCAAATAGGGCATGTACTTACAACAAGGACATATGTTCAACCATGTTCATAGCAGCATTGTTTGTAATAGCCAGAACCTGGAAACAACCTAGATGCCCCTCAACTGAAGAATGGATTGAGAAAATGTGGTACATTTATACAATGGAGTACTACTCAGCAGAAAAAAGCAATGGAATCTTGAAATTCGCAGGCAAATGGATGGAACTAGAGGAAACCATCCTGAGTGAGGTAACCCAGTCACAAAAAGACAAGCAAGGTATGTACTCACTGATATATGAATTTTAGACATAGAACAAAAGACTACCAGTATATAATGCTCTTCACCAAAGAAACTAGGAAACATGAAGGACTCTAAGGGTTAAATGGTCCCCAGGAATGGAAGTGGCATGAACTCCCGAACTAATTGGGGGCATGAGGGTGGGGGGGGGAAGGAGCTGCTACAATAAGAGCAAGAGAAGAGGAGAAGAGGAGAGGAAATGGAGGGGCAGAAACATTGAGTTGGGGGAAGAATAGAGGAAAGAGAGCAAGATGAGAGATACGATATCAGAGGGAGCCACGGTAGGCCCGAGAAGGGATCAGGAACCAGGGAGATCTCCAGAGACCTACAAGGATGACACGATCTGACAATCCAGGCAATGGTGGAGAGGATAACCTAAAAACCCTCCCCCTAAAATGAGATTGATGACTTCTCTTTATGCCATCCTAGAGCCCTCACCCAGTGACTGATGGAAACAGAGACAGACATCCACAGATATACAATGAGCCGAAATCGGGAATTTAGTTGAAGAGAGGGAGGAATGAAGAACGAAGGGGTCTGTACTAGGATGGAGAAACCCACAGGAACTGTTGGCCTGAACAAGGGAGAGCACATCGACCCCAGATGCTGTCCAGGAGGCCTGTACAAGACTGATCCAGACCCCAGAACATGGATGTCAATAAGGAGGCCTCTGCACTCCAGGGAGCCTCTGGTAGTGGATTAGTATTTTTCCCTGGTGCAAGAAGGGACTTTGAGAGCCCATCCCATATGAAGGGTTACACTCTGGCCCTGGACACATGGGGAAGGGCCCAGGATCAGCATAGGAAGACTTGGTGGACTTTGCTGAGCTCCCGTTGAGGGCCCTACCCTGCCTGGGGAGTAGTGGGTGGATGGGGTTGGGGGGGTGGGCTGGGGGTGGGGGAGAAAGTTTGGGGGTGAGGGGAGGGAGAGGGAGAAGGGACTTGGAATAAGCTTGTTCCCTAATAAAATAAAATAAAATTAAAAAAAGAAAACAAATCCTTCTGTGTTAACTTGGGCTTTCATAAAACATCATACAGAAAGCAGCTTAAATAATAGAAATTTTCTGTCACACTATCAGGTGGCTGGAAGTTCAAGACCAAGGAGGTAACTGCGTGGTTTGGTTTGTGGTTATGATCCTCTTCCTGGCTTAAAGATGGCTGCCTTCTTCCAGGGTCATCTCATAGAAGAGAAGGAGAGAAACAGACACTGTAGGAAAGAGACAGAGAGAAAGAGAAATGTATAGAGAGAACTGTAATGTCCCCTTTCATTTGTTTTTATTTGTTTGTTTGTTTTAAGACAGGGTCTCTCTACTTAGCCCTGGCTATCCTGGAACTCTCAGAGACCCATTTGCCTCTGTCTCCTGAGTGCTGGGGTTAAAAGGTATGCCACTAGGCCTGTATAGTGTCCCTTCTTATAAGAACAACATTTCTAGTCATCGTGCCCTAATTACTTTCCAAATATTTCATCTCAGATACTTTTACATTGGGGTTAGGGTTTAACATAAGAGTTTGTAAAGGACACAAACATTAATCTATAAAACCTCAAATCTCTATGGTTAACAGAAAGATTTACTGAAGTATAAAACAGGTACTTCTAAATGGGAGGAAGTTTTATAAAATGACTCATTTGGGGACCTGCCAGTATTATGCTTCTTTCCACTCTGTAATAGGACCTTAAAGTTTTTTACATTTATTTGATAACTAGGTAAGGAGAATGGAGGAAGAGCATGCATGGGAGATTTTATAGGCCATTCCTGAAAGTGGATCAAGTATATTACTTCTGTCACACTCCTTAGATAATAATTCATTCATGCATCCAAAGCTAATTGCAAGAGAGTCTGGAATATGCACTTTAGCTGCATCAGCTAAAGCACAATACCAAACTTCATAGTCTTCTCTATCTGAAGTTTATGCTTACTATAGAACATTTTCTGAATAGGTCACGGAGAAAGCACTGACTTTTATAAAGTCACTCTGCTACCCATTCTGAAGGTAGTTTGGAGGCTGGCTTACTCTCTTTTCAAGTACAGCCAACATTGCCTAACTTGTATCTAGGTATGGAATTAATCTCAAAGTTGAATCTTGACTGTGGGTGGATGAATAATAAGTTTTGAGTTTACAGGTAGCAGTGGGCAGCCTTGGTCCTGGGACAGCTCATCCCCTACTTCCATATTAGATCTGTTTTGTCAATCAACAGAACTGACAAAACACAGAGACTGTGGTAATTTGAACAAGAATGGGCTGGGTGGGTGGTGGGTGGGAGTAGAACTATTTGATAAGATTAGAATGATTAGTGGGCGTGGCCTTGTTGAAGGACTGTGTTGCTGGGGAGGGTTTTGAGGTTTTAAAGACCCATTCCAGACCCAGTCTCCCTTTCTTTCTGCTGCCTGTGGACCAGGATATAGACCTCTCAGCTACTTCTCCAGAACCATGCCTGCTTGTGTGCTGTCAGATTTCCTACCACAATGAATGGACTAATCTATGAAACTGTAACAAGTCCTCTCCTATAAGAGTTGCCTTGGTCATGGTGTCTCTTCATAGCAATTGAACAGTGACTAAGACAGAGACATACAAAGGCATATACAGTAAAGACAACTAGGGATGGCCACAACATATTCATATACCTGAACAGAGCAGGGAAATCCAAGGAAGCCATGTGTTATCTCATACAGATCCCACAGATCCCAGACACTGGATCAGAGGCCTTGTCTGGCCTTTTTTAATGTCCTAAACAGAGGGTAACTTACTAAATTTAACTCCGGGTGTGACAACCTGTGACCTTATTGGGGATAAAAATGTAACTTCTAAATGTAAAGTCTAAATGTAACTTCTCTTTATTTAAGAAATTAATCACAAGGCAATCATATAACTACATTCCACCTACTGAATGTATCATTGTAGAAGATGGATAAAATAACCATAGTAAATGTTACCCCAAAGAAAGAAAGATTTATGGCCATATATATACCACGAAATTTCTTCATGTTGCAAGTGTTTCCTACCATAGAGTAGGGGAGTACTTTGATTAGGACAGATATATACTCTAGGACATATAGCACGGGATTCTGCTTATTGTAGCTCTCTAGTCTTCCTTTCTGAATAATTAGTTTTCCTTTGCAGACCTCTTCTTAATTTCATCTAAATTTGTCACTGAAGTTGTGTGCCATCCTTGGAGGCTGAGTAACATTATAACCACCTACTTCCTGTAGGAAGAAGTTTCAAAAGTCAAGGATTGTCCTAAGTCTCAAGGAGTAATGGATATTTCTAGACAAAGATCAGATTTATTTGACATAAAAATGTTCCTGCAAACTTAACAATGTCTAACTCTGAGTCCAGTTATTCCATGAGTAAACAATGTACCCACTCTCTCTTCCAGACATACTTCGATTTTACTGGTGTTAAAAAATCATCTCTACTTGCTTTGCTTCGTTCTTCCTATCTACCACCAACTCTCCTTCCTTTTCTCTTTCTTTCTCTCACTTTCATCATTTTTTTCTGCACCTTAACTTAATTGTTGTATATTGAACTTGCCAAATTCCAGTGACAAAACACACCCCTTGTTTATCCTGGGTCATTTTACCAACTGAAAGAAGATAACAGGCTCAGTTCATTTTAGTTATAAACTTTGAGTTTGTTCTCCACTGGAGAACTATTTTTGTCATTCCTACTTTGTCAGCAGTCTTCTCTGTTTCATCCTTTACTAGTTGAATTTGAGGAATGTTACTCCTTACAGCTGAACCTGTATATTCCTTATAAATCTATACTCCTGCTTGTTCCAATTATTTTCATGAGTTTATTTATTTATTACACTTCGATGAATGAGGACAAAAGTAACTGAATTACAGCAAGCTCATTCTTACAGCCTTTTACTTCAGGCCTTTTAATATATTATATGTCATCATCACTCAAAGTTACCCCAGGTAAGAAAAACTATGAATCAGTTTAACATGGTACAGTTTTGTGAAACCATGTTTCAGTCTTGGAAAAAACTTTAGATATGTTTTCTTGCCTGGATACAATGCCACCCTGTTAGGTTTGTTGCTATGGCAGCATCTGACTGTCAAGTACCAATTTCTTCATATCTCAAGAGATACTAGGTTATGATGTAGATCACAACATAGACAAATCTCAGTAGAAACACAATACTTGTTTTTCTTCTCATCATATTTATCCTATAATTAAAGCCATTACTGGTCTTGCCTTAGTAACTGTTCTATTGCTCTGAAAAGACACTAGGACCAAGAAAACTCTTTTTTCAACATACTATTTTTATTGATTATTTGAGAACTTTATACAAAGTACCCTAATCACACTCCCTTCGAATTCCTTCCAGATTCACCCTTCTACCCTTGTGCCCTTCTACTAAGAAAGGGGAAAAAGAAAAAGAAGAAGGAAAAAAGAAAAGAAAAATACACCAAGTCCAATTTGTGTTGCTTATATATTTATTGGAGCATGGCCAAACTCCCAGTCGCCTGCCCCTTAAAGATAACTGTCATCATCATCTCCCCCACAGTCACCAAAAGCCATCAAGTGTGAAGAGCTTCACTTCAGCATCATCATTATAATTTTTAAGACTCTCTTGAATGGCTTCCTGTGTATACTGTTTCTTTGGGTGTGTGTGTGGGAGGGCTAGATTGCCACAGAAGCCTTCAATGTCTCTCATTCTCAATTATGAGTCTGCAAAAGAAGCATCCTTGCCCATAACAGCAAATGGCAGATTATGGACCTCTACATGTTGTCCATTGGCAGCATGGACCACGGACATCCATATGATCTCCAGGGGGAGCACAGATTACAGGCATCAACATATCCTCCAGCAACAACACAGAAGAACATGATATATCCATAGACCTTCGCTTTGAACACCAAGTACTAGTACGAGGGCTTCACAGAGACAGTGCTGCTATTGGGACTGCAGCCTGTGCTGGCTTCAGGCAACTCCTATAAAAGAAAGATTTTTTTTTGATTTTCTTTTTTTTATTAGTTCAAATTAGGAACAAGTTTGTTTCACATGTCAATCCCTTCTCCCTCTCCCTCCCCTCACCCCCATCCATTCCCCCCACCCCTGTCCTACCCCCACCCCATTCACTCTCCACTCCCCAGGCAGGGTAGGGCCCTCGATGGGGGCTCCCGAAAGTCCACAACATCATCTTGGGCTGGGCCTAGGCCCCTCCCCCCCATGTGTCCAGGCCAAGAGAGCATCCCTTCATGTGGGATGGGCTCTCAAAGTCCCTTCTTACACCAGGGAAAAATACTAATCCACTACCAGAGGTCCCCTGGAGTGCAGAGGCCTCCTCATTGACATCCATGTTCAGGGGTCTGGATCAGTCCTGTACTGGCCTCTGAGATAGCAGTCAGGGGTTGATGTACTCTACCTTGTTCAGGCCAGCTGTTTCACCAGCCTAGTACCGACCCCTTTGATCTTCATTCCTCCCTCTCTGCAACTAAGTTCCAGAGTTCAGTTCAGTGTATATCTGTGGATGTCTGCCTCTGCTTCCATCAGCCACTGGATGAGGGCTCTAGGATGGCATAAAAAGTAGTCATCAGTCTCATTATAGGGGAAGGGCATTTAGGTTATCCTCTCCACCATTGCCTAGATTGTCAGTTCGTGTCATCCTTGCAGGCCTCTGGAAATCTCCCTAGTGCCAGATCTTCCCATGGACCTATAATGGCTCCCTCTAACATGGTATCTCTCATCCTGCTCTCCTCTATTCTTCCCTCAACTCAATATTTCTGCTCCTCCATTTCCTCCTCTCCTCTCCTCTCCTCCTCCTCTCATTCTAGCAGCTCCCTCTCCCCTACCCTCATGCTCCGAATTAGCTCAGGAGTTCCTGCCCCTTCCCATTCCTGGGGTCCATGCATTTTCCCCTTAGAGTCCTTCTTGTTTCTTAGTTTCTTTGGTGAAGAGGATTGTAGGCTGGTAATCCTTTGCTCTATGTCTAAAATTCATATATGAGTACATACCATGTTTGTCTTTTTGTGACTGGGTTACCTCACTCAGATGGTTTCTTCTAGTTCCATCCATTTGCCTGCGAATTTCAAGATTCCATTGCTTTTTTCTGCTGAGTAGTACTCCATTGTATAAATGTACCACATTTTCTCTATCCATTCTTCAGTTGAGGGGCATCTAGATTGCTTCCAAGTTCTGGCTATTACAAACAATGTTGCTATGAACATGGTTGAACATATTTCTTGTTGTATTATTTGTATTATTATTATTTTATTCTTTATTATTATTTATTATCTTATTATTTATTTATTATTTATTATTATTTTATATTATTATTTTATTATTTATTATTATTTTACTATTATTATTTTCTTGTGCATTATTTGGGTATATGCCCAAGAGGGGAATGGCTGGATCTTGAGGTAGACTGATTCCCAGTTTTCTGAGCAACCACCATACTGATTTCCAAAGTGATTTTACAAGTTCATACTCCCACCAGCAATGTGTTCCTTTTTCTCCACATCCTGTCCAGCACAGATTGTCATTGGTGTTTTTGATTTTAGCCATTCTGACATGTGTGAAGTGGTATCTCAGAGTTGTTTTGAGATGCATTCTCTGATGGCCAATGATTTTGAGCACTTTCTTAAGTGTCTTTCAGCCATTTCAGATTCCTCTGTTGAGAATTCTCTATTTAGTTCTGCACTCCACCTTTTAATTTCATTGTTTGGTGTTTTGGTGGCTAGCTTCTTGAGTTCATTGTATATTTTGGAGATCATCCCTGTCAGATGTGGGGTTGGTGAAGATCTTTTCCCATTCTGTTGGCTGTTGTTTTGCCTTACTGACTGTGTTCACTGAAGCTTCTCAGTTTCAGGAGGTCCCATTTATTAATTGAAGAACTCAATGTCTGTGCTACTGGTGTAATGTTCAGGAAGAGGTCTCCTGTGCCAATTCATTCAAGGGTATCTCTCACTTTCTTTTCCAGAAGATTCAGTGTGGCTGGATTTATGTTGAGATCTTTGATCCATTTGCACTTAATTTTTGTGCATGGTGACAGATATGGATCTATCTGCAGTCTTCTTCATGTCCGCATGTAGTTGTGCCAGCACCATTTGTTGAAGATGCTAAAAGAAAGAATTTAATCAGGGCCTTGTTTACAGTTTCGGAGAGGTTTAGTCCACTATGAAGAGAAACATGGTGGCATGGTCCTGGATCAGTAGCTGAAAACCCTACATCCTGATCTTCAGGCAGAGTGGTGGGGAGAGGGACAGATAGACAGACAGGCAGAAACAGACAGAGAGATCTTGAGCACCTGGACTTGGTTGATATGTACCTTTGAAACCTCAAAGCCCACCCTCATTGACAAACTTTTCCAACAAGTTCACACCTTCTAATCCTTTCAAATAGTGCCACTGCCTGGTGAATATGCATTCAAATATATGAGCCTATATGGGGGCATTCTTATTCAAACCATCATGGTTTATTTAAATATGTTTTTCTGAATTCCTAGGGTGACCAACTAATTTTGGTTTGCCAAGATATTTCGTAAGTTTATCACTGAAAATCCTACATTTCATTAGTTTCAGTCCAAACAAGGAAATTTGCAGGGCCTGTTCTGTGTTAAAAAGAAAAAAATAAAGCTGTGTCCATGAGTTTTTTAAATGAGATTGTTGCTCATTCTACACAGTCACTACAGGAGTGGCATGAAATTGTGTCTCTTAAGGTTTCTATCCAATGATGAAATCTTCCATGTTTCCTTTCTCTCATTGGCTAATGCAAGTCATGTAGCTACCCTTACTATCAAAGCAGACACAAATGCAACCAATCACAAAGATAGTGAACATCATAAATATAGCTAATGCTAATACACTAGCTTTATGATCAGGAAGACAAGGAAGAGTTTATGCAAGCCAGAGGTCATACTACAGTAGTTATGACAAAAATTTTTATTGTTTTAAGATACTAAAGCATGTAAAAGTTGATTGAATAAAATCTATACAAAATGACAAAAGTGGACATTAGGAAAGATCTAGATAATCACATCCAAAGGATAATAGGATCTACTTTTGGAGTATAAATCTAGTTACAATTGTCCTTGTGGGTACATTCAGTATACATATGGGAATATATATGTACTCTGGTGGCATGTGTGCATACATTTGATTTGAGTGTGAACATAGGAAGAACATAATGGTGGTGAGCTGATAAAAGAAGGAAAAAGCAAAACTAGAGAAAGTGGTTATGACCCAGGTGCAGGCCCAAGGATGGAGATAAAATGCTAGACTTCAGAGTATTAAACTTTAAGAAACAGGACATGATGTCTGTCAGTGAGAAAAGAAAGTCAAGTATCAAGACTGATGCTTTCATTTCTGACTTGTACAAATGAATAAATGATTCCCATCATACTACTGACCTATAGGAAACTTGGAAAGAAGAACAATGGGAGAAACCAATAATTCTGTTTGGGAAGGCAACTTGATATGCTTGCTAGCCATAACAAGTAGGTGTGGAAAGTAAACAATTGCTGTACAGTTTTGTCACTCTGTAAAGTAGGAGTGCTAGAGGTACACATTTATGACATCAACATGTTGGTGGCACTTCAGGTTTGGGGATTGGTTGATTGTAAAGAGAGTGACAGACAGACAGAAAGATACAGAGACACAGAGAGACACAGAGAGGGACAGAGAGACAGAAAGACAGAGACAGAGAACAAGAGAGAGGAAGAACAAGAGAAGAAAAGATCCTGAAAAGACACAGAAATGTTCTGACATTTAGAGATTTGGGAGAGAAGCAATGTGAGAAGATACTGAGAAGGGCCACCAGAGTGACATCTCATAATTTAGTGGACTTGGAGTGGGACTATTGATCAAGAAAGTTTAGTGGTGGTGGCTGTTTATTGCTGCAAGAAAAATGTAATCAGAAAAGTACAAAGATTAGTTGCCAAATCTTGCAAAGTGTCAATCATGACAACAATTTCCATGGAGTTGGCTGAGGAATGAGTGGACAATGAAAAAAAAGAGACAATTCAGATAAGAGTCTCCAGGCATAAAATAATCATATTATAAAGTAAACAGTTGTAACATAATTAAATTTAAATTTCATATACTAGAGTAAATGGAATATTTACCAGTTTATAATTACATTACTTATCTCTAGATGGAAATTAATTAACAGGAAATGATAGTCAGTGTTGGACCCAGAGAAGTGAGGCCAAGTCCAGGAATCCAATGATGTAAGTGCAGTTGGCTCAGAGAGAAAACGCAAAGGAATCTGGAGGGAAGGACTGTTTTCTTCATTACAGAACTCACCGTTGAAGGGCAAGGAGAATTGTTCAGATTCACTATTGTCCCAAATCCTCTAAAGACCATCATCTTTTTGATTTATTGCTTGTCCAATAACCATCTCACCAAAAAGCCAGTGGTACAAATTGTCTTAGTTCCAGAGGGAAGGTTAGGAAACTAGGAGCAACAGAAAGTGACAGGAAGGCAATTGATAGAGGGATTATTTTGGATGTGAGGGTTTTCCTTTTTCAGTTTCTTCTTCTTCTTCTTCTTCTTCTTCTTCTTCTTCTTCTTCTTCTTCTTCTTCTTCTTCTTCTTCCATGAAACAAGAGAATAAGACAGGATGCAACAAGCTCAGCAAATATATAACTGACTGAGTGTGAATTCTTTTAGGATGGTTTGTTGATAAGCCTCAGTGCCACAACATAGTACCATACACAGAATGGTTTACACACTGATTTCTTCCCTTTCTTTCCACAGTCTTAGAGACTAAATGTCCAAGGTCAAGGCACTGGTACAACTTGTGAGTCCTCTTTTCTGCCTTGTAGACTGCTGGACCCTCTCTGTAGTCTCACATGACACCTTTTCTTGTCACAGAGACAGAATGGGTGGCAATCTCACTGGTCTCTCTTTCTTCTTACAGAGACCAATCCTATTAGATTTTCGTCTTGTAATGGCATTTAATCTTAACTACTCCCATAAAGGATTTATCTGCAAATATAGTCACAATGTATGGAGCAGAGATTCAACATATGAACTGCTTTTGGAGACAAGGTGTATGTAATTTTAGCGGGTTTGGAATTCACTATGTAGATCCAGCTAGAGATCTTCTAGTCTGTGCCTCCCCGAGTGCTGGGATTAAATGCTTGCACCACCATGCTTGGGTCAACAAATGAAAATTTGCCAGAACAGAATTCATTCCATAATAAGTGATTTTGCTTTTCTTACAACTGGAAGTCCATTAAGAAACAGGATTGCAGATTCATTTATGGCAGTTTGATTATATTCTTTTTTTGAGACAGGGTTTCTCTGTAGCTTTGGAGCCTGTCCTGGAACTCATTCTGTAGACCAGGCTGGCCTTGAATTCACAGACATCTGTCTGTCTCTGACTCACAAGTGCTGGGCTTGCACCACAACTGCCCGGATTGATTACATTTTAAACCAAGACATTGTACTTCAGGAATTTGTATAATTTCAGAGTAAAACACAATTGAGAACTGGGAGTGGCAGACAAATAATTTTAGAGAGAGTGGGAGTAGGGTAGGTTATATGCAATATTATCCTTGAAATGGTTTATCATTGGATTTAAGCTTAGTTTACTGTTTTCATTATGTCATTATAGTAGGAAAATGACTTTAAACAATTTTATGTTAACTATGTTGAGAAATATTTTCATTATTTTATTTTCCAAGTAACATACACACTTTAATGATCATACAGAATAGCAGATATCATGGTGGATGCTATGAATTTATAAACAATTCTTGGATTAGTTGTTTTCATTTTACTGTCACAAAAAGCAACTTAAGGGAAGACAGGTTTGTTGCAGGGAGATTTCAGTCTGTAGTGCTGGGGAAAGCAAGGCAGAGCTCACTGGGAACAGGTAGCAGAGAGTCTTTGTATAGCAGTGAGCCAGGAAGCAGGAAACAGGAAACAGGAAACAGGAAACGGCCTCGCTGATTGGTCTTGAAACCTTTGCTGAGAATCAGCTAACCCAAGGATACATGGGTTTATTTATACATTCTCAATTTTATTACAGTAGTCTGTATTTCTGTCTTTGTTCTGTTACCATACTCTTGATTTATACTGCTTTGAAATAGTTAGAGATAAAGAATATGCTCCCTCTTTATTCACTATTTTTAGCTTGTTTTGAATAAGTAGCCAGTACATTTTTTTGGGGTCACAGAATCTTATAAATTAAACAGTTTCTTATAGAGGAATACAATAATGTTGGTTTCTCTCTTATATATCTTCCTCTTCAGGAGCACAAGAGCTCTAAAGACGGGCTGTATAGAATGATACAGAGAATCCGTCTATAAGACACTTGGTCCTGGGTAATGATTGTGAAGAGTTGAATATCCAAACAATGGAGCCCTTAAATCCTTATATCTTGAGCCTATTTTAACAGTTGAAAGAGTAACTAGTTTTTTTTTTCTTTTCATGGCATATCTTATTTATAAGTAGGATTCCACTTTCTTGTACCTTGAGGTAATGTATTGAATAATGATTTATAAGGAGAAATGGTATTAATCATTTCTAGGTAGAAGGTCGAAGAAGCAGGGAATATTTTAACATTTTCTTTCCTATTTTGGAAGGAGAAAAAATGCAGTAGATTTCTGTGGGTGAGGATGCCCAAGTGAAGGGTCCACTCCCTGTCTCCCACTCAAGCTTACTCACAGGGATGCTGCTGCATGATGGAGGAGGAACACAACCCTGTTATTCCAAGCCACTGAATACTTGATGCAATTTAGAAATATATCTGATTTCATGACCAAATTTGCTATTAAAACATAAGCTAGTTTATCCTATAGAAAACTGGTACCAAAGCAAAACTGTTATAATATAAAAATCTAAAGTATGTGGCACTGGATTAGGAATTGGAAGACAATAATCTATAATAATTGATGTATTGCAGTGAGAACATTCTTGGGAAAACTGGGCATCAAGGTCCACTTTTGCTATGTAGTAAATTGAAGGGCAGTGTGAACTACAAGGCTCCCTGTTTTCTTCCATTGTCCCGCACTACTAAAAAAACAAAACCAAACCAAAACAAAAAACCCACTTGGAATTGATATGCAACTTACAAATAACAGTTTAGAAGGGAAAACATAAACGAAATAACTGTAAAACTAAGGGAGAAAGGTTTTTTTTCTTTAAGTATTAGAAATATAAGATAGTATCTACTTGTAGCAAGGTATTACAAACTCAGAAAAGACTCATCTTGTTTATAATTGAGGATTAAAGGGAACAGAGTTAAATCTAGGAATCAGAAACTTGAAGGGTTGGACAGGGCAACTGCATCAAAATCTCAACCAGAAAGTACAAATGGCTTTGCCATTAAAATCCAACCATGTGATCAGTGTCAATCCAAGCGTTTTCTCATTATAGCCATTAGTAAATCTTAAGAATACCTGAAGGGAGCATTCAGCAAATCCTTTACATTGAGCCTTGCTCAGATAAAAAGGGAGCCACATGCTTTCCCTCCAGTCTTGACAGCCTGGCTGCCATTATTCGAGAGCAGCACAGCAGTAAGAAAATGGAGCCAAAAACTAAAACAAACAAATCAAAGTATGTATAGAAGTAATCTGTGGAATGACTATTGTCTCCTGGAAACTACAGCCAAATAAATAAAATCTGCAGTATTTTAAATGTAAAAGCATACTGATAAACCATTAGTCTATAGAAACATAGTTTCTGACTTAATAGAACTGTCACCTAACATCAGGATTAAAGTTAATTAAGACCCTAAGTAGTCTTGGTGCTGACTGTGTGTGCATTGAAGGAACTATGTGAAACATCCCAGAGGGTGAAGCTAAGAATGAACAATGAGAAGGGTATTATTTTCAAGAATGCAAATCTTCACATAAGATTTTTACAGTTCTGCCCTGGGACACTGAATACCAGTGTCTTTTCTAGTGTGTCTCTGTTGTGGTTTGAAAGAAAATGCTCCCCAAAGGGACACTATTACCAGGTGTGACCTTGTTGGAGTAAGTGTGATTTTGTTGCAGGAAGTATGTCACTATGGAGGAGGGCTTTGAGGTTTCATATATGCTCAACCCTGTAACACAAATAAATAAAAGACCCAGAGACAGATATAGGGGTTCAAGCTGAAGATCAGGGAAGCAAAGCAGCCGGCCACTAGCTCTCATCTCTAGCAAATGCTGAAAGGGATGATCCACGCATGAGCTCTTCACCAAGTCTCAAACTGTTGCCTCTCCTCAGTGTGGCTGGAGAACGAATGCCTCATATTGACTACTGAAGTCCCTGCTTCTATCTTTTATACCCCTCTAGTGCTGGGATTAAAGGTGTGTGATCTGTTATTCCTTTAGACTGATTCAATCTCAGGTATCTCTGGGTGACCTTGAGCTCAGAGAGATCTATCTACCTTTTAATCATGTGTCCTAAGACTAAAGATGTGTGCCACCATCTCCTAGCTTCTGGCTGCTGGGATTAAAGGTGTGTGCCTGGCTTCTATGGCTTGTGGCTGACTTCGCTTTTTGAATCCTCAGGCAAACTTTAGTAAGTCATAAACAATATATCACTGCACTGCCCAGTGAGACAGACTACTTCCTGTTGCCTGCAAAGTGTAGGAATCTCAGCTTTTTCTCCAGCACCATGTCTACCTGCTTGTTGCCATGTTCCCACCATGATGATAATAGACTGGACCTCTGAAACTGTAAGCAACCACCTCAATTACATGCTTGTCTTTATAAGAATCAGTGTGGTTATGGTGTCTCTTCACAGCACTATCAACCCCAACTAAGACAAGTCTTCCAATTGTGCCCTCTGTATGGGAGTTCTTGCTTGGGAAAACCTGTCATACTTCACAGTTGAATCTTGGAATTGTGGGACAGATAACTTTATCTCTTTAGTTCTTACATTCTTTGATCAATAGAATCCACATCCTAGATCCAGCCATACATGTCAGAGATCCTGAACTGTGAGTTTCAAGCCATGTCTTGGGAATTGTTTCTGTGGAAGGTGTAGGATATTTTTTTTTGAGGAAGAACTGTGTTAGTTAGGTGAAGCATAAGGCATATTGGGGCAGTCATCATTCCTGTTAAGAAAATCTTTTTACTTCTTCCCTTTTGTGGTGTCCATAGTGTAACTGCATTTTCTTATACATTTGAAGACAGATGGGGCTTTGATCAATGTAATGTGAGTAGCAGTACAATACTTCTGATTAAAATTTAGGAGACAGTGTGTAGCTGGCTGTGGTGGTTTGAATGAGCATCCATCCATCCTCCTCCCCTGAGGCTCATTCATACATTCGAATGTTTGCTTCCCAGTAGGAGGAACTGTTTAGGAAGAATTACTAGGTGTGTGCTTGGAGGAGGTGTGTCAATGTGCATGGGCTTTGAGATTTCAAAAGCCCACTCCAGGCCCAGTCTTATCTCTGTCTTTGCCTGCAATTTATGGTTCAGATGTAAGTTCATATTTACTGATCCTGTGTCATGCTTGCCTGCTTGTTGCCACCGTCCCTACCATGATGATGGAGTTACCCTCTGAAAGTATAAACAGGCTCCAGTTAACAACTTCCTTTTATAAAGTGCCTTGGTCACAGCATTTCTTCAAAGCAGTAGAACAGTAATTAAAACACTGGCTACATACTCTCTTTCTTCTTTTTGGGAACAGAGATGGAACTCTTTCTGCTTAAAATGTATGGGACAGCAACCCCAGCAAACTACCATAGACTATAATGGGAACATCAATATTACTATATGACTACCTATTGTACAATAGTGTTTGTACTGGTGATTATTGACAATTACTCCCTAGTCCTTTCTGCCTCTCTCCCTGTTGAGGATAAAATACAGGGCCTCACTTATGTTAGTACTGTACTACAGAGCTACGCCACTGGCATATAATTTTATTTATTTATTTTGTGGGGGGCAGTTCTACTTAGGTATACAAACTGTTCTCATCTTCATTTTAAGCTCTGTTCTCCCACAGAAGAGTGTAGAATCACTGGGCTTAGTGGCACATACTTGTAATCCCAAGTTTCAGGAGTCAGAGGCTGGATGATCACGAGTTAGAGTCCAGCCTAGGTCTCTGTAGCGAAGTCCTGTTACATAAAAGCTTAGATTCTAATAGATACAGTCAAAATGATATTGCATTGAGCCTTTGGGATGTAGCATTTGGGATGCAGACCAACCTCCCTCGCTCACCAGTCAGTGTAAGTTTTTCAAATTCATTGCGCTTTGTTATGGGTGAGAAAATCTGAAACATGTTATACATGAAAAATAGAAACCTCTTGACAATGTAACTTTAGAGTACATTAATTAAGAGTAATTGGGACTAGTTTTATGAGTAGCTTCAGAATGAGAGAGGGGTATATTATCAAGTTCACTGAGAATAAGAAAAGACCAGCCCATGTAAAATTTACTTTGTTTTCATCATTTATTCAAATTTACTAACCTAAATGACATGCCTATGAAAGTACAAGAAGCTTACATAGTAATCAAACTTCCAATATTTCTTCTTCTTATTTTATGTATGTATGCATGATATTGTAACATGAATTAATAAAAGACCCAGAGACTGATATTGGGGTTCAAACTTCAAGCTGAAGATCAGAAAAGCAAAACACCTGGACATTAGCTTCTTATCCCTACCTCAGGCTGAGTGGGCTGGTCCTTTCTCCACAAGCTCTATATCCTCTATATCCTCTCCTCACTTGTGCCCGGAGAATGAATGCCTTCGTACTGGCATTCATTCTTGTCTTAAATGCCTCTCATGAGTCTTGGGATTAAAGGCATGAGTTCTGTTATTCTTTTAGACTGATTCAATCTCATGTAAGCCTGGGTGGCCTTTAACTTAGAGAGATCCATCTGCCTTTGTCTCCTGAATCCTGGGATGAAAGGTGTGTGCCATCACTGCCTGACCTCTATAGCTTTCGGCCAAATTTGCTTTTCTGATTCCTCAGTCAAGCTTTAATAAATCATAAATAATATATCACTACATGCTATTATGCACATGTAGAGGTCAGGACAGCTTGCAGGAGTTAGTTGGTTCTCATTTTGCACCATGAGAATCATACTCAAGTCTTTAGGCTTGGAGATAGGTGATTTCACTTGCTGTGCCATTTCTTTTGCTCAACATTTAATGGGTAGGGAATCCGGATGGGAGGGGAGTTGAGGTAGGGAGGAATTTGGAGGAGTAGAGGGAGGGGAAACTTTTATCAGGATATATTGTATAAGAAAATAATATATTTTTAATAAAAGGGTAAAAGATTTAAATACAAATGTTTATGTAATTCATAAGTTGCTAAATTCCTTAAAAATTTAGATGACTCTATTTGGTACTTTATATAGAATGAAATTCTATTATACTTATTATGCACACTCATTAAACGCAGTTTGGTGGTTATCCTTGGCTTTGAGCAAAGCTAAAAATCTAAGCAATTTAAGGAATTGTATAATCAATGTAAACAAAATGTACACAAACAAAATGAAATGTCATATATTCCAAATCAATTTCAGAATGAAATAATGCCATTTCTGTATGCAATCCATGCTTCCTATAAACATTAACAATGTCAAGTCAAACCTAGATCTTTACAGTGACATTATACCATAATATCGTTTTTTCAAAGTATGCAAATATAAAGTAGAGAAAGATTCCATGTGTAAAACTTCACCAAAATGCAACTTGGAAGGAAAGCTACAAACATATATTCTTCTTCAATTAAGTTTATTTCATATTATGTTTTTCATATGGATTTTTAAATTTGAATTTCTTATGGGCTAAAGGGCTAAATAAGGGCTAAAATTTCTTGATAGGCTTTGTGCTAAGTGCCTTTAAAAAATTCTGTTTGTTTTGAGCTAAACTCTCTTGTAGCTCAGAATGCCTTTGAAGTTACTATGTAGCTATGGACAACCTTGAACTATTGATTCTCCCATCTCTATCTCCTAAGTGCTGGCACCATAGGTATGCTCCACCAACCCTGACTAAAATTTTTCTGGGTTTCTTTCCTTTTTTTCTTTCTTCTTCTTCTTTTTTAGTGCACTACTAAGGGCTGACCCCTGGGCCTTGCACATGGTAGTCAAGCATTCTGCTGCTGAACTAAATCCACAGCCTTCTTTCTCTCTTTCTTTGGTATTAATAAACATTTCATTACACATCAGTTTTAGAATAAGAAAATGGAGACTTAGGTTAAAAAAAAAACTTTCCCAAGATTATAATGCTGATAATGTGTAAAGTTGACTGTGAGATTCATTCTTTCCTGATGAATACTATTTTTTCCTTCCAAAACATTTTCACATTCATTCCTCTCTACTCTAGAGGGTGGTGAATTTTGTTTATGATCTAATAAAGTTTGCCTGAAGATCAGAAGGCAAAGCTAATCACAGCCATAGAAGCCAGACAGTGGTGGTACACACCTTTAAATCCAGCAGTTAGCCATAGAAACTGGGTGGTGGTGTTGCATGCCTTTAATCCCAGCACTAGAGAGGAATATAAGACAGGAGCTCAGGGTCTCAGTGTGTATTCAATCTGCAGTCTAGGCAGTCTGGGAAGCAATGCAGTTTGGAGATGCAATCAGAGCACAAGATTGCCTCTTTGGTCTGAGCATTGGTAGAGGTGAGAACTATCCAGTGGCTGGACGCTTTGCTTCTCTGGTCTTCAGCTTTAACCCTAATACCTGTCTCTTGGTTTTTATTATTTGTGCTACACTAGAGAACTGTATTAATAAAGAAAACATGAAAAATAAGAAGCTACTTCTCATTAATTCTTTTTCAAATGGAGAATTTATATGATTTTTTCCAGTATACATTTGAAACATCAACAGATAATTCAATAGGATTCATGGTCTAAATTTATTCTCAGAACATTTAAGTCTTTAATGAGATTAATGAAAGATGTACTGTTTGTCCAAATTAAAACAGGAGGGTTTGCTTTTAAACTAGGTTTGAGAAAGAGTTAACTGAGTTGATACAGAAGCAAAATTTCTTTGTTCTGGACAACCTGCTGAGGACCATCCTGTGATGTACAGCTATCAAAGATATCAGTGGAGCTTGGAATCCGAGACTCTAAGAGGGTTGACTGTCCTTTTGGGAAGCACAGTGGTTGCCTAAGAGTGGGAGGGTTGTTTTTTATTCTAGAAAGAATTTCCCCTGGAGAAGTGATTCTTCTCTCTGTGTGTCAGTAAGTGGAACTGTGCCTATGAACTGCCTTCCTGAGACTTCATACATGTTTGATCAGTGGCTGACAGGCACTCTATATGGGAAGAACATGTCAAATCACCAGACAAACATGGATTGAACATCTTTTGACCAGATACCATGCACCTTGGTTGAATGATATAGGGAAATCAAACTAAGCTAGAAGCTTCCTCCTTGGGCAGAGAGGCAATGTTTTGAGGATGGTGGTCACAAGTTTAAAACATCAGAGTAACTGGAATAGCAAGGTAAGTATGTGCTTGTGCAAGTGTGTGTGTGTGTGTGTGTGTGTGTGTGTGTGTGTGTGTGTGTGTGTATTCATATTCAGTGAAGTGGATATAGAAACAGAATGGAAAGAAGATAGCAAGAGAATGGTTAGTGTATTTAAAAAATACTCGATATAGGGGGATGGTTGGCATTGATTTTCAACTTGCTAGTTTCTGAAAAAGAAAAGACTCCAGGTATACCTGTGAGTGATTATTTAGATTAAGTTCTCCTCTGGGCATGCCACACAATATTTTATTGATTAGGTTACCTGAAGTTGGAAGATTCAAATGAAGAAGACAATATTATTCCCTAGGCCGGGGTCATGGACTTTATGAAAAGGATAAGTTAGCTAAGCATGTGATACACTGTGTCAACCTTCTACACACTTGGCTTCTCCACAAAGATGAGCTCTCTAACTGTGAGCCAAAATAAGCCTTTCTCCCTTGAAGCTGATTTTTCTCAGGGTATTTTTTTAGGTCAGCAATAGGAAAAGTAACCAAGACGCACGCAAAGTGATGCAATTTAATCTGAGCACATAAAAAATAAAGATATGAGTTGAGAAAGGAGGAGTGAAGAGGTGTAGGCCAACTGACTTTTGTCCCTATGGGATAGTCAGGAAATTGGAAAGAGTAGGCAGAAGAGAAGAAGGAAGTCACAGTTAGAGAAGGATTGCCTAAAACTGAAACTATAAGGGTGGTTGCATTTAAAAAAAAAAACATTGTTTTTCACTTTCGGCTATGTATATGTGTGTGAATCTGTGTGTAGGTGTGTACACATGCGTGCAAGGAGGTCACAGGTGTCAGATCTCCTTGGATCTCGAGTTACAGGCAGTTGTGACAGGTGGCTATGATTTTAGTGACACTTATATATGACTATTGTGGTGGATGTCTTTAATCATAGCACTTCAGGAGGTAGAGGTAGGTACATCTCTGAGTTTGAGGCCACTGGTATGTCTACAAACTGAGTTATCAGACAGCCGGGGTTACACAGACACCATGTCTCAAAAAAGAAATAATAAAAAGAAATGAAAAGAAAAAAAACGAATGAAATTAAAATATATGATTATGGAAAGTGCATCTGGGGTGGAATAAGATTATTGCAGAGGATAATCAAATAACTGAGACTCCAGAATAATAGGGGAACATCTATTTGGACATTGAAATCATCTGTAGTATGGCATGGGTAGTGTTGTAGGCAATATATATGATCTCCAAGTTTCCAAGGTATTAAAAGGAATATCCCAAAGGCCAGCAGATAACTATGAGAAGGTAACATGACCTGATAAGAATAAAGGTCAGGAGAGGTTGTTGTTGTGTCAACTCAAACCAACCTCTCCGGGAATTCAGATCCGTAAAAACATTGTTTCACATCCTGCCATGCTATTACTGGCTGCTAGAGGGCAGCAGAAGCCAGGAACAGGCAAGAAAAGCCTTAACTTGAACAAGAGGGAAATGCTTTGTCTTTGCCTAGAGAATACATTCAAGGCAAAAACCAAAGTCTGAGTTCAAGGAGTCTGCCACTAAGGTTCTGTTCAGTAACTGGAGAGTCCAACAAAATAAACAAGAGTGCTTTAAAAGTTTAAATGGATAGCACTGCTCACTTAGAACTGTTTTGGGAGCTAAAACAAAAGAAGATTATGAGGAGCCACCAAGTGTAAGTCAAAGCCAGGGCTCAGAACACACATAAAGGAGAAGGTACAGTTAAGCGGCAGCAAAGCATTAAGTGAGGACATTAATGAATAAAGGCGTGATTAGAAGAATTTGGGCTGTCTGAGTGGATGACAGTCTGCCTCTGATAAAATCTGGGCAACAAATGTTAAGGGCATGAACACGGGAAGCTTGGAAATTCCAAGAAGAGACAACTTGTTTGCACCTCCGAAGCACGCTTTCATGTAGCCCAGACCGACTTCAAATTTTCTAGGTAGTCAAGGATGACCCTGAACTCTTGATCCTCCTGCCTACACCTTCAAAGATACATGTGGGATTTTATAATGGAATCCTGGCTTAAATGTCAGGAAATAGGCCTGATTTTTGTTTGTTGGTTTTGTTTTTGAAACAGAATCTAACTCTGTAATCCACTATGGGCTTGATTTTGTGCTCCTCTTGCCTCAGCCTCCCAAATCAGTAATAATATGCAGATGAGGTAAGAGCGGGTGTCAATCCTGCCTATAGTTGTCTGAATGTAGCTTGCACGAAAAGATTGCAAGCCCAGTATTTCTATGTACATACGTGAAGAATAGAAGACAGAATAGTCACCATCTCCTACTGCATGATCCTGTAAGAGGAAGAAAAGGAAGCAAGATTTCCTGGGATTCTTTGTTACTAATTTTTATTTTGTTTTGATTGCTTTGGTTTTCCCAGACAGGGTTTCTCTGTGTAGCTCTGGTTGTCCTGGAACTCACTCTGTAGACCAGGCTGGCCTTGAACTCACAGAGATTCACCTGCCTCTGCCTCCCAAGTGCTGGGATCAAAGGCGTGTGCCACCACTGCTCAGCTTTTCATACTGTTTTAAATAGAGTGGTGTGTGTCTTTGAGAAATGTTGAAAGAATTCAGGAAAGAATACATAAAAATTCACAAATGCAGTTTAAACTCTTAGTATCATGGAGAGAGGAGTGCTTTGATGGATTTTAGGGATCTCTTAGGTTTTTTATATTGAGAGCTTCTCCCTTTGAATTCTGAAATCCTAAATGATAAAAAATATTTTCAAAGTCTGTAATTTTCTTCCCCCAGCAGTCATTACATTAGTAAAAATATTTTTTGTCTTCAATTATTTTAAGTTTATAGTAAGTTTATTTTAAAATGGAATTTACTGCTTTTTGAATTTTATGTTTAATGGAAAACTGCAAAAATGGGTCAATTTGATGAAATTGTTCATGGTTTTTAATACCAAAATATTTTTTTGCTAACTTATTCAAGTATATGTGAGGAAAAATGTAAAATGTGAACATTTTAAAGTACCAAACAAGCTGATGGAAACCAAACCTAATCTGTTCTTTCATCTAATTTAGTGAAAAAATAAAACAATATGCTGAAAAGGGATACAGTCAAGATGATTTTATTTGGAGGGGTAGTACAGGTGTGTGTGTTCATGCATGTAAGCATGTATGTATACGTGTCAGGTTATCTGTGCACCTTAACATCATTGTTACTTCGTTACTTTTTTTTTTTTTTTTTTTTGGTTTTTCGAGACAGGGTTTCTCTGTGTAGCTTTGGAGCCTATCCTGGCACTCGCTCTGGAGATCAGACTGGGCTGGAACTCACAGAGATCCGCCTGCCTCCGCCTCCCCCGCCTCCCGAGTGCTGGGATTAAAGGCGTGTGCCACCAACGCCCGGTGTCTTCATTGTTACTTTTTAAAGACAGGATCTCTCACTGGGTAGCCAGCTAGCTCTATAGCTTCTCCTATCTCTATCCCCTGTCTCCAGTGCTGCCACACCACCTCGATGTGGGTGCTGAGGATCGAACTCCAGTTTTCATGCTTGCATGGGCACCGCTTTGCAGACTGAGCCTTGTCCTCAGTCCTCTGCCAAACTGAGTTTTAAAGCTACAACATACCATAGACATCGTCTGGGACAAGTGGGCCTTGGCCTTTTACTGCCAAGGGCTCTATTAATTATGTTTTTCTTTAGTGAATCAACTTTTATAAATTTTTGTGTGCTTTTTTGTTTTTCCACTGAAGGACTTTGTCAATGATCACTGGAGTCCCCGTTTTTAATTAACTGGAAGTACATGCAACTACTGATCGCTGAGTAGGGTCTGAGCAATAGCACTGTTTTGAATTGGTGAATTTCAACCAAAATTAAACGTCCTAGATTTAATGCAGACTCACTGTGACAAACGCATCACATTGCAATTTGGAAAAACTGGGAATATCTGTGTAATATTCTTACAGACCCCGAGGAAACTACTAATGGCCCCTGATTTGCAGTTTTTTTAGTTATGGTTCTCCCCTTTAAAAGATACTTATTTTTCTTAGCATGTATCACGGCATTTCCACTCAAAATTGTTTTTGTTGTTTCTTTCTCCTTTCTCTTCGTTTTCTTTCTCACTGCACGCCCTGCCACCCCCTGTAGCCTCCTTTCTCCATGTCACATGGATCATTTTGCCTCTTGATTCCTCAAAATCTCTTGTTCCCCTTTTGTAGACACACTTTTTACAATTTTATGATGGTGTACAAGTGATATACATTGAGCAAAAATTATACCTGTACTCTACATTTTGAAATTTGATCTCCTGGGCTAGTGATATGATAGTGTCATAATCTGTTGTGACGTAGGACACGGAAAGCCAGCCGCACCTCTCAGTCAGCCAAGTGATCACAAGAAGCTGCTGGCATTCTATAAGGGACTGTGTAGTGGAACTCTGATGCTTCATAGGTTTGGGGTCCTAAGAATACATGAGTGCATCATATGGCATATATATATATATATATATATATATATATATATATATATATATGGAACTGTATTATGGAATGACACAGAAAAACGTTTTGTTTTATTCAAAAATGTCATTAAGTTCTAGTATTTAATATTCCAAGGACAGAAAAGCCTATACAGAGGGGCAATTACTTGAAAGCAACAGGGTCCTTTCTGTTAGACTTTTCCATATTGCAATCACCATTACAAAACTGATCGTGCAGGCCTCAGGAAACTATGGGGCCTCTTGTAGATCAGTACTTCTCCCTAGCAAAGGAATAGACTTTGGTAGCCCATTCCACATAGAGGGAAACTCTCTGAGCCTAGACACAAGGGGGAGGGCCTAGACCCTATCCCAAAGATACAACAGACTCTGAAGATTCCCCATTGAAGGCACCACCCTCCCTTGGGAGCATAAAGGGGATGGGATAGGTAGGGTGTTAGAGGGGGGCAGCAGAAGTGGGGGAGAGGGAACTGGGATTGTCATGTAAAACAATCTTGTTTCTAGTTTAAATAAAAAATGAAAAAAAAAAACCCTGATCCTTCACAGAAAGGTTCGCTATTCTATTTTATTTTGTATTTAGACTATCTGGTAGGGTTTTTCAAAGACATGATAAGAAAATTTTCACTGAAGATACTTAATCCTGTTTAAAAGGTGGAACACAGCAGGGCTATGCAAAAGATCTGCAGCTCATTTGCTTATGTAGATAGTGAGTACAAAATATGGGACAGAATTAAGTGTCTTATTTTTTTCTGAGATACTTGACTCATAAAACATGCTTGCTGGAGAACAGAAATTAAGCCTGAAGTGCCAGAGCTTCTGGTTAATGAGAATAGGAACACATCTCGACCTTCTTTGATTCAATATCTTATCATGATCCGGTGTGTCTATGCACCAGCTGCAGTCTTTACAAGCATTGCATTGGGTAGAAGAAGTTTTCACCAGGAATTCAGCCAGCTTGAAGGTTAGTGGTACTACTCAAGACCACAAAGATTGGTACCTGATACCTAGCTAGACTCAGAACCAATGCGTCCTGAGTTTTGATTGAGTGGGCTTTGGCTTTTTCATCTGTGTGTTTTCAATACGATGAGAGATCAGAGGTTGAGTTGGTAGGATTGAGAAAATGTTATTCGCTGGGTACAACATTCAGGAACAGTTCAAGCTATTCACTGTGCAAGATTATTACAATTAATGTCAGTGTACTATATTGAAACTACTCAGGAGATTATATTTTAAGCCATTTCACTTCGAAATAGTATAGGAGATAAGGCACATCTGAAGTGGTGTGATTTAGCTGCTCTATTCTAGAATGGATGCATATTTTAATATATCATGCTGTTAGGTAAGTATACCATACTTTTGTTCACTAAAATAAAAGGATCTAGATGAATAGTAGCAACATGATAGGGCCATGAGTGATAAAGAAAAGTATTTATGACGCCTAGTAATGATCTGATCCTATGAACTGGACCAGGGTGCTACTGAAAACTGGCCTCATTCTAGTATCTGAATTGTGGGATTTGCCTACAGAACATGACAAATTTATAAGCTATCAACGTTAGGCAAGGGCACTATGAAATTTTGAGGTATTAAGACAAATTAAGACCACCACTCCATAATCATACTTAAACCACAAAATGACTAAGAGTTCTCTTATCTTGACTAAAATGATGGGATATAACTTCTTTATATTGATATACTACAATATCAAGCTTAGCTCCTTGCCTGCTAAATAAGAGTTACTAGGATCGCAGTTATAGAATTACTTCCATTTCCTTACTGTATTAGATCCAGAACACCTTTCTTCTTCCATGAACTACCTTCAGCTACTTAAACACAAGCCTGATTCTCAATCTTTTTGACACCCACTGCTGAGATGCCCCATGGTTCTCTGTCATGGATGGTGTTTCATGTTGCAACACATAAGTTAAAGAAACAAAACAAAAATGAAACCTTATTTATTTGTATGTGTGTTATTGGTGGTACTGGGATATTAGGCATGGACATAAGAAATAAGTGCTAATAAGTGCAAAACATTAAGAATAATGACTATTTCCTGGTTAGCTTTGACTGCTATGATTATTACCTATGCAGAGTCTTAGAATTTTGTAGATGGAGATATGGAAATTCAGAGGTGTCAACAGCTGGGAGGTGTTATTGTTGAAAGTTTACTTCCTTTGAGTCTTGCTTCATCCCATGTTTTTTTTCTTTGTTTCTTTTTTCTTTTTGGTTTTTCGAGACAAGGTTTCTCTGTGTAGCTTTGGAGCCTATCCTGGCACTCTCTCTGGAGACCAGGCTGGCCTTGAACTCATAGAGATCCACCTGCCTCTGCCTCCTGAGTGCTGGGATTAAAGGCGTGTGCCACCAACGCCCGGCCATCCCATGTTTTCATGATACCACATGGTACACTTTGATTCATCTTTTTCTCCTGTATCCTATTGATAGGAGCTACCTTTATGTAGCTTGATAGGGGCCCCTGGGATTTGATCTGTTTTGATCTATGGGAGTTCCCATCCCTAGCTAAAGAGCTACTGTAGTTGATGGCTTCTGGTGGAGAGACTGTTACTTCCATAGGGGACATGGTTCGTAGGTTGGCTGTATATTAGTAGATGGTCCAACACCCATGTACATATGGACTCAGATTATGAACAACAACAACAACAACAACAACCCTAGACCACAAGAAATTGGGGGAAAATAAGAGTAGGGGTACTAAAGGAAGTTGAAGGGAGCCAATGATGGATGGATACAATGAAAATACATTGTGTAGTAGCAACTGGGAAATTCTGAAAATAGACGAGATGGTCTTCCCCAGGGAAGAGCTCCCCAGTTGCTTATCCATTAACTAGTGGTCAGCTAGTTAATGTAACATTCTATGGGAAGAGCAAGTTGTATTCATGCATTTAGGGATATAAATTATATACACAAACATATATAACATATATATATGTATATATATATTATATAAATTAAAGAAAAAGAGGCCATGAATTTGAGAGAGGGCAAGGGAGATTTATGGGAGTGGCTGGTGAGAGGGAAGAGAAAAGGTTAATAATGTAATAATAATTTAAAAAAATAAAAAATGTATAAATCTATGCAAATTTCAAATATCAAAATGAACTATTTCAAAAAGAAGGATTGATAGATACCTTTTATTTCCACTCAGTTTTACTCACAGGAAGTTGTGTTTTGGGAAATGGTGGAGATTAGTCTTTGTGTTTGCTTTAGGCAAGAATTCTAGTTGAGTTCTTCCCAAAGTGTGTTTCTGTGAATACTGGTATTCTAAGAAATAGGAATATGAGTTCTTTGAAAGACAGCCTGGGGATTGTTTTGCAACTCTCCAAGATTCACAGAGGTATATTAATAGCACATTAGAGCCTCTGAAAAATAGAGTAAAATGCATTTAAATTTGTAAGGTATTTCTCAACTCAAAAGGCAGTTATTTATCCCTGCAGCACTTTATTGTTCTTGCTAAGCCTTATGGTACACTTACTATATAGATACTGTATAGATACTACATTTAAAATGTTTAGATAGTGTTCAAAACATTTTATATGTAGTAGCTCATTGTCTTAACAACTTCAGTCTTTCTAAGGACAGTGAAGCACAGAATAGTTAAGTGATTTTCATGATGGCATAGCTAGTAAATTGGAACCTAGTATCCCCTTCATAACTATGTTATGGGAGACGGTGTAGGATATGTTCTTTTGACTTTGGTAAAAGAAAAGAATTAGATTTGTGCAAATGGTCTCCTAACACTTAATGAGAAACTAGTATGTATCTAAAAAAAGAAAATTTGCCTTTTCAAACAATTGGTCTTCTTTTTACATTTATTTATGTATTTACTGTTTGCATCCGTGTGTGCTCTTGTACACATGCCATGACATGCATGTGAAGGTCAGAAGACTTCTTCCAAGAGTTGTCCCTCTTTCCATCGTGTAGATTCTGGGGATTGAACTCAGATTTTTAGGTTTGGCAACAAGCATCTTTACCCTCAGAACCATCTCACTGACCCCTAAAAATATCATTTTAATGCTATTTACATCACTAGAGATGAAGGATTGTGAAAGATAGATAAGATAAGATACCAACTGTTATGAGGCTTACCTTGGAGTGGGGGTGGGCAGTAACAAGATTTTTTTTTTGAGACAGGACCTTATTGTGTGGCTTTGGATAACCTCGAGTGTGCAATTTAGATTAGGCTGGCCTTGAACTCACAGAGATCTTCCTGCCTCTCCTTCCTGAGTGCTGGGATTAAAGGTCAACTCCATGACGATCAGCTCTAAACATATAATAGTTTTAAAACACAGGTGATGATAAGAACTATGAGAAAACCAGATCAGGGTGGTGTGACAGGTTATGATCAAAAGTAGTTTACTTATTCTTGGAAGTTAATTGCATCAAATAGTGTGTGACCAATTAGAGCAGTATAGTTTAACTAAAATTTCTCAATACTGCTCTTATTGATTCATTAATAAAGTGTGATTTGCCCTATTGTGTCATTAATTTGACTTTTAGATTTTTGGATAAAAATATATTTTGGTAACAAAATCGGTATAATGAGTACTAGTTTCTATTAATTTCAGTAGTTGTGTGTGAAAATAATTTGTGTTTCAAGTGGAACATATTTCTATATCATACCATTTATTTGGAGCCTTCAGTATATACCAACATAAAGATATGTAGTGTATAAAATAACCTTAACTTACTTGACTATGGGCATACGTGTGTGTGTGTGTGTGTGTGTGGTGTGTGTGTGGTGTTGTGTGTGTGTGTGTCTGAGAGAGCTTTTGAAAAAGAGTAGTGTTTTGTGAAATGTGTTTTCGTAGAACTGTCTCTCTGTCTCTGTCTTTCTGTGATGTATGATACACTGTAGCACTGTAACAGAAATAATAAAAACCTGGTGACAGATATTGGGGTTCAAGTTGAAAAATCAGAGAAACAAAGCAGCCTGCCGGTAGTTCTTACCACTACCTCAGACTGAAATGGGTGATCCTGTTTTCACAAATCCTCAGAGTACACTGCTCTCCACCAAACCTCAGGCTGCTATGCTCTCAACGTGACAGGAGACTAATTCTCACAGGAGACCCTTTGTTTTTCCTTTTATACTTCTCAAATCCTGGGATTTAAGCCTTGGTATCCCAAGTGCTGAGATTACCTTTGTTGTAAGCTGCTTCTCTTTTAGACTGGATCAGTTTTGTGTAGCTCAGTGTGGCCTTGAACACAGAGATCAATCTGTCTGTCTCCTAAATCCTGAGACTAAAGTTGCGTGCTACCACTGCCTAGCTTCTATAGCTAACTAATGTGGCTGGCTTTGCATTCTGGTACTTCAGGCAATCTTTATTAAATCATAAATAACATATTACCACAGTAGCACTGTGACTCTGTGACAGTTAAGTCACTCAGTTTTGATCTCTTGCATTGACATGGATACGGATTCCTTAAGTTTCCTTTGTTACTAGCAATCTGAAAGACAGATTCAGATATAAAAGAAATAATATTTCATAGAAATATACTATTCTTTTTTGACATTTTGATATTAATTCTGCTAGGTAGAATTGAGTTAGTAGCTAGAAGATTGGGCTGTTAATCACATAATCTAATTTCCCCACTTAGTCACTAGTTTCATGATTTGGAGTCAGTCATTCTCAATTTAGTGAACACCAGGAGTTACAGTCTCTTACTATCTTAATATGTAAATGCACTCAAAGCCTTTCTGTCCCTGTCAACACATGTGAACTGAACAAAAGGAAACCCAACATCTTATTAAGATTGTTTGACTGGATGCATAGTGTAAAAAATAAGTCTCTTGTTCACTTGAATCTTTCAGTATCCAAAGGTGAAAAGTGCTGTCAGTTTCTTATGTATTCTTATTGAAATATTTTGCATACATCCAGGTAATCTATGTGTAAAATATGTATTACATATCTAATACCATATATTTCCATTTAAAGCATGAATGTTTTATACACATGGCTCTACCCTCTGCTTTTCTGCACTCCATTTTACAATTCATTTTGGGAATGTATCCAAGTCAGAAAATAGGCAACTGTATCAATGACAAAAAGGAAAAAAAACAGCAATAACCATAAGAAAGTGTTCTTTTATAGATTGTTACAATTATTAATTTACATTGCACTATATATAATACTATAATTTACATGGGTGGTTGCCATTTCACAGCCATTTTATGATTTTAAATCAATGTATAACATAAAATAACCCTTTGAACATTATTTTTGTAACTAGGACAAAATTTTCCTTGATTTTACTACTTTTTTATAACTTCATGGTTTCTAAATTGACTTTTAAAAATTTTACTCAGTATAAAAGACTTCAGATTTCCAGAACACTGAAAAGTTTAAGTTTGTTCTAAAAGGATTTCTTAAAATTATATTTTTTATCCTTGCAAATAGTCTAGGTTTCAATATTAATTACTTTCCAATATAAACCTCATATTCTCAACTAAAGATTATATTTTAAAAGCTCTGAAGTTCTTCACTTCTGATTTTTAGATTCACCACCCGTTAGTACAAATTATTGTTTTGATACACAATACTGATGTGTGCATGGTTGCCTTCATTCTATACAAACAAGTCATGAATAATATAAATGAGCTCCGATTAGATCAGATACAATGAGCATTGAAGAGTGATGGTCGATGCAAACAAGAAGAGTGATTAGTATTGTTGTTGCTGTATGATGAATTGCACTATACCATGCATAAAACAATGGATTGTTCTTTAGACTATCACAGACTCTTTAGTAAAACAATGATGGGAAATATATAGTCCTCTATCTATCATTTAGCAAAACATAAAACATGTAAGAATGCTGAAAATTTTCTTCAAGTCTCAAAGAACATAGTGGCACTGGTACTGATGAGAGTGCACACACCATGTCCTTGGTAATGGGCTTAGTGTATTTTATTCATTTCTTCTGCAGTCCAGCTCTGTGATAGTAAACTGTTTTGATCTCTGAGTACTTACCTTAAAGTGGACCTGGAACTGTTCTACCCTTGGGGTACTGGTAGGATTCTAATGATTCTGTTTGATGTACCATGTTAAACACAAATGAAATCAGTCAAGAGAAATACACATAGTGAGTATATCAAAGAGATACTTCTACTCTAGGCATAAGGCAGTTGCTTAGCAACCTGTGTCACACTTCATGGTCATCTGTTAGGAAAGACACAAAGTCAATGTCAACTCAAATCATAAGATTGTAGATAAAAAAAAAAACAAATAAAATCCCCCAAATCTACAATCTGTTGAGTTCAAGAAAAAGCTGTTTCAATGAACCTATTAATGAGTGAAACACATGAGGCATTTGTTTGAAGGCCTTCAATGCCCCAATGAAATTGGCAAAAAACAAAACAAAAAAACAAACAAACAAAAAACTACACTCAAATCCCATAGGATAGAATGTCACAGACAATAAATTAAAATTGGCATGAACTGTTCCCCCATGCCAGGATCTAACTTCAGAACACTGATTTTCTTCAAGCTATAGTAACCTAAGTAGCCTGAACTGCAAACCTTTCCACAGGCTGCAACAGCTACTTCGCCCTTTGAATTGGGAGTTTTATTGGTAAGTGTAATAGAATACCACTTATAATCTTCTTTTGTCTCGTTATTCAATATCACATTTTAATCAGCAAATTCTGTGATGTAGAAGGATTTCCACAAGATGAGAGTATGGAATGGCTTTCAGATTAAAATGGCTACGAAGGTTATTGTTTTAGTCCTGTAAACTCTGCCTATTAAGCATATAGACTGATAGTTTCTATGCTTTTTTTTCTGGATAAAAAGTTTCCTTCTGATATTTGAACGTTGCTTTGCTAATACTTTCTTTGTTTCTCAGAGAAGTGCTTCACCAAAGGGTTTATGAAGTGGCCTTTTGACATTAGACAAAGTGTTTAATATGAGATTCAGTTTTCCTAAATTTAAAATAGGGCCATAAAAGTAGTCCATTCAAAGGGCTGTTGTGAAATGCTAATAAAATAATATTTGTAAAATAAGTGGTACATACCATCTGCTAGCCATGTGATAATTATCAGTATTCTATGGTGCAGACCAACAGGATAGTGTGGTAAGTAGAAGTATTGTATTTGATTTACTGAAGTTGTAAAAATTGGAAAAGTATATTAACTTGTGGTTTCCATGGAATTATAATTCTCCAAGAAATTAAATTGATCACTATTACTTAAGACTTTGGTATTATTATCACTTTCAAATATTAAATACACTTAATTTTGTTTGTGCTATAGATGATAACTAAACCACATGGGATTCTCAAAAGAAACAGTCATTAAAATATCTGTCTGTCTGTATGTCTACCTACCTATTCATTCATCTTGATGCCCTATGAAGGGGATAAGGGCAGATGGTGACATAAGCTGTTAGTGTGGCAATGTATGAAGGCAGGAGAAGATAAGTATTTGTGGTGGCTTGAATAACAGTGGCCCTCATGGGCTCAAAGGGAATGGCACTATTAAGAGGTGTGCCCTTGTTGGAGTATAGGTGGCTGTTTTGGAGGCAGTGCATCACTAGGGAGTGTGTAGATAGAAGTTTTGGTCTGGCCTGTTCCCACAGCACCTTTAGTCCTATATAAACACACTGAAGCATATATTAATTATAAACTGGCCTATTGTTCAGGCTTATTACTAACAAGTTCTCACAACTTATATTAACCCATAACTCTTATCTATGTTTAGTCACATGGCTTAGTAACTTTTCTCAGTAAGGCATTCTCATCTTGCTGCCTCTGAAACTGGCTGGTGACCCCTCTCTGTCTTTCCTCTTTCCAGAATTCTCCTAGTCTTGTAGCCCCACCTATCCTTCCTGTATAGCTCGCTACTGGCCAATCAGAATTTTATTAAATCAATACAAGTGACAATTCTTTACAGTGAACAAGAGCATTATCCCACATCAGGGATGGTCTTTGAGGTCTCAAATATTCAAGCCAGGTCTAGTGTGACAATCATTTTCTGCTGCCCAGCCATCCAGATACAGAACTCTCAGCTTCTTCTCCAGCACCATGTCTGCCTGCCCACCACCAGGCTTTCCTTCCATTATGATAACCATCTAAACCTCTCAATTGATAAGTCAGCCCCAATTAAATGTTTTCCTTTAGCTGGGTGGTGGTGGTACACGCCTTTAATCCCACCACTTGGGAGGCAGAGGCAGGTGGATCTCTGTGAGTTCAATGCCAGCCTGGTCTACAGAGCGAGCTCTAGCACAGTCAAAGCTACACAGAGAAACCCTGTCTGGAAAAAAAGAAGTTAAAAAACAAAAAAATGTTTTCCCTTATAAGAGTTGACATGGTCATGGTGTTGTCACAGCAATAGAAACCCTAACTAAGGCAGCATTCCATCTGAAATATAAAGTAATTGTGTCCTTCCCCTACCTTTCTGTCTATTCAATGGATCAAATGATGCCCACTTGTGTTAAAGATGATGGACTTCTTTACTCCGTTAACCTGTTTAAGCCTACTTCTTCCAGAAACACACTCACAGACACACCCAGAAATATCAAATGCTTTATCAGGTAGTCCGAGTGATCTCAAGTAATCACCTCTTAGGCTTCCTCTACTGTTCTGCAGGAATACTGCAATAAGCACACAGTTCTCAAAGTCTGTCAAGAAAATGACAAATGAAAGCGTCTTTTCTAATGGAGCTATAATGTCTTTAGCATAAAGATGCTGCAAACACACGACCCTCTATAGGTTTTCCCCCAGACTCACAAATTTACCCCCCCCCGCCCCAAAGTAGAACTCATTCTTCCCACTCCCATCCTTTTTTCTTTGAATCCCAGAGTTTAATTTTGAGAGTGTTTTCAAAGTCTGTTAACATTTTTTTGTGATATTGAATGTAACAATCCAATGAGGTCAATTGAAAAGAGTACTATTCTAATGAGAAGAGAGTTCCAGAATCCAACTTTATTATCTGGTTATTATCCAACTGGTTGCTCTTCTCCTAGTGAGAGCAGAACCTTTGTTAATTTGGTTCATTCAAATACTTAGTATATACTATGCTAGATTCTGGAAATGCAGTTTTGAACAAATCAAAATCAGACCTTGCCCCTGGATCAGTGAGAGTGATAGGTTAAAGGGCCAGTGCCTGGAATGAAATGAGTAGAGGATGGAGAATGCTGGCATTACGACTGGTTTGGTAGGTGACTTGGAAAAGTGGCCAGAAGAATCTCTGAGCAAGTGTACCATAGACTGAAATGCTACAGGACAATGTGGAGAGCCTGGACCTCAGTGTTCTTTATGGGTGATGCCTCCTCAGACTCTGCATTTGGGTCTGGACTTTCTTTGTCTGCAGGAGTTTGAATAATACAATGTATTCTTCCATTTTCTTTTTCCTTTATGAAGGCATTTGGTTTTTATCTTTGTTTTCTGTGACAGCTGTTTCATTTTACTGATAGATGTGATGTCATCCTACAGCAAGCTGCTGCCCTTTTCATTTTATGAAGACTGTTTTCTTCTACCAGTTTTCATTTCAACCAGTGCCTTTCTATACAAATGATGAGCTCTTTAAAAATAACCTAAAGTTATCTGATGGCACTGGTAAGGCAGGAGCTGCTAAGCACAAATTAGAGCAGGTCACTCCATTTTGCAGGTTTGTTTTTCAGTATTATAATCACTAGTTTCTCACAAACAGTCAAGTGCTCCCTGAAAAGAAATTTGTAAGGTTTTTAATTTAGCACTAATTATTCTGTTTTCATCAAAATTTAATTTCCAAATTGTGTTATATGTGTTTAGAGACAAATCTCTCTTTTAACTGCAACATGAATGCATCCTGGCATTGGTACAAGTGGTCTTTTCACTTCTGTTACCTTTCAAAACACACCACTACACAATTTAAACATTAGTAGGTTAGAAATCATGTTACACATTTATATCATTAAAGTCTAAATGACAGAATTTCTATTTCACTATAAATCACAATCTACATCATTATTTTGATGATTAGGAGATACAAAAATTATAAATAACACCAAACAAAATATGTTACAAGAAAAGAAGTCAAACCATATAAAACATAAAACATAATGTCATGTTACAATAACACCTATAACCCAAGTTTTATGTGTACTCTTTGAAATGCACTATCTGAGAACTGCTTCTAACTCTCATATGGAAGGTACAAGGGTAAAGCAGTTGATTACATAAACAAGCTAATTAGAATTTATTTTTCCTAAGGAGTTTTTATTGTTTACCTTTAATTAAAAAACAGTAGAAAACTAAGTTGCTTCATAAATTTTTCTGTTCGTAAAGATTAGAAATAGCCACAATTATAAAGCATGAAGTCAGTTATCTCCATAAATAGCTATAAATCCTTTTTATAGATTCATTTGACTCTTTCTCTTTTTCTAATAAAAATGCATTTGGGAAAACATGAAAAATTCCATTTAATTTATGGAATGATATTTTGAAGGAATTTAAAAAATGCAGAGTTGTTTTCTGTGGTTCAACTGACATTTTGGATATGGTTATTAAGTTTTGGACTTACAGTTGTAATTTAACTACATTTGGTTAAATGACTGTATTTATCTTTGAGTGACTAATAGGATCATGAATACTTGTGCATTCAACTTGATATTCTTAGTGATCTATATCAATTATGGCATCTACATGTCTTTGTCGTCATCTCAGTAATGGCCTTGCAGAGTACCCATTCTCTGAGCATAGATCTAACTTCTACCCAAATGATTCACCATGTTTCTACTTAATGAATTCATTAAAAAACCCCAACATCCTTTAAAGATAGAGGAAGAAGCTGTTCCCAATCACTACTCAATACACCTGCTTTGAAGGGCACCCAGTTATATTTAAATATGACAAGCTGAATGAGTGTGTGATCTGGCATTTCTTATTTCATAATTCTCTTGAGTCTGAACTTTGTTTGGAACACTGGTCTAAAAATTAATTTTAAATCCAAAGTGGGGGAAAAATTCTCTGCCCATTCTTTTCCATTTTCAAGCTAATTAACATACTACAATATCATGTGCAATTCCTTGAAATTCGAGAAAGAAATAGTCTATAATTACTCAATGACTTAAATGTTTCTTTTTATGAATTTCTGTCTACTTTCTGGGCTCAAAGAGAAAGTATAATTCTATATATTTACTTGTACAAGATTTTGCTGCTTAAACTCATAGAAATTTGAGTAATAACTACATTGAAAACTGCTTTGAGCAGTTCAGATATTAAAAGACAAAACAATGGAGTGTTAAGAAATATAGATGAGTAAAAAAGTTCAAGTTAGCACATTGTGAATATTTTCTATTTGTATTTCTTCTGAGATTCTTTATGAGTAATATGCAAACAAATATAAATACTTTTATTTTCCTCCTTCAAAATATATCATAATATCATTCTGTAAATTATGTGACTTAATGTTTGCATAATATTATAAAAATAGTTGTTTGCAGGCTATTGCCTATTTTTTCTGGTTGTAGTTAACTTTCCTGGGTTGGAGTTTTCCTTCCAATACTTTCTGTAGGGCTGGATTGCTGGATATGTATTGTTTGAATCAGCTTTTGTCATGGAATATCTTGTTTTCTCCATCTATAATGATTGAAAGCTTTGCTGGGTATAGTAGTCTGGGCTGGCATCCATGGTCTCTTAGTGTATGTAGAATATCTATCCAGGATCTTCTGGCTTTCAGAGTTTCCAAGGAAAAGTCAGGTGTGATTCTGATAGGTTTGCCTTTATATGTTACTTGACCTTTTTCCTTTGCTGCTCTTAATATTTTCTCTTTGTTGTGTATGTTTGGTGTTTTGATTATTATGTGGTGAGGTGACCATTTATTTTTTGGTCCAGTCTATTTGGTGTTCTGTAGGCTTCTTGTATTTTCATTGGTCTGTCTTTCTTTAGGTTGGGAAATTTTTCTTCTATGATTTTGTTGAATATGTTTTCTCCGCCTTTGAGTTGGATTTCTTCACCTTCTTCCAATCCCATTATTCTTAGGTTTGGTCTTTTCACAGTATCCCATAGTTATCTTTGTATGTCTCTGGAAATCTCCCTAGTGCCAGATCTCTCCTAGGACCTATAATGGCTCCCTCTAATATGGTATCTCTCATCCTTCTCTCTCTCCTCTGTTCATCCCCCAACTCAATATTTCTGCTCCTCCATTTCCTCTCCTCCACTCCTCTTCTGCTCTCATTCTGGCAGCTCCCTCTCCCCTACCTTCTTGATCCCAATTAGCTCAGGAGTTCATGCCACTTCCCATTCCTGGGGTCCATTCCTTTATCCCTTAGAGTCCTTCATGTTTCCTAGTTTCTTTGATGAAGAGGATTATATAGCCAACAATTCTTTGCTGCTTGCTTACCGCGTGCGTGCGTGTGTGTGTGTGTGTGTGTGTGTGTGTGTGTGTGTGTGTGTGTGTGTGTGTGTGTGCTCCAGTGTGTGTGCACATGTGTTTGGTTGTATATACATTGTGAAGCTTTGCTAAATACTTTAATTTGTACAGTGTCTCTTGGTTCTATGAGCTACTTTTTTTTTTCTCAATCTTATTCCAGTTGATGGCTGTTTATTTCCCATGGCTTCTCCAACAGAGGGGAGAAGAGTTGGGAGGGTATGCCTTCATTTGGATCCTTTTTTTTTGTTAGGAAATTTAAGTTCTGTTCTTACTTCTGATTTCTAAGGTTTTATGAAGCATCCCACACCCTGAAACTACTTGAGATACATGCTGTTTCCTCACCCAGGGAACAGGGAAATGAATCTGTCCACTCCTAAGTATGGAGAACAGAAAGGCCTTTTCTTCCATCAATGGGTTGTGACTTTACAGCTTCATTGTTCATTTCCCAAACTTTACTGTGTAGATCCCATTTCATTCACTAACATATTTGGGTTTTGGATCCCTTGACTAATTATCTGCCCCATGGCAGACATGATAGCAAAGGGCTGAATGTCTTCATGTAAAGCATTTCCCACACTGCCAGAATCTCACTATTGTTTTCCCTCTTAGCTGCCACTTTTTGAACTTCATGGCGTGGAACTGTTTAGTTGCTGTTGTTAAATTTTTCTGTATATTGTTTCAGGGCACTGGATGTTGGGAGAGAAAATCCTATGCAGCAATTTTATCCCATTGCCTTAGCTAAGAAATCCCCAAAGCCTTTTGTTAGCTAGAAAATATTTCCAGTCATTGTACGGAAATGAAAATTTGCAAACAGAAGATTAGGTAGGGCACATTATCGTGTGAACAAGTGCTTAATTACATTAGTGATGCAAATGTTTTTTGAGATTATACTTTTGTAAACAAGATGATCTTGTAATGGAGGATTTGTGGTAACTGCAATGCAAAGGAGCCTCAAAGGAAAAATTAAGAGAACTAAGTATGCAAACTATTTATTTCCAGAGCTAGTATAGTGTGATAAAATGTGATGAATACCAAAGAGGGTGTGCAAAATCGCAACACAGTGGCTCTCTAACAGCCTCATCCTGTTCTTTTAAATGTCTGGATTACTTCTCATTTCTCATAACTGAACTGAAGAAATGTCTCAGACTGACAGGCTTCCGAATGTTTTAAATCTCTAGCAATCAAAAACACACTTGGTAGAGAACTAATTTCACACCTCAGGCATTAAAAGTCAGAGTTTGTATTCATTGTTTATTTTACATAATGTAAAACAGCATGAAGCATGATATATTACACAATGGATGAATGGGGATTTTAGAATAGGGAATCATTTTGCATTTACACCTGGTAGATGACATTTTATATATTGGAAACTGTCCTGCTATATCAACACAATGAATTTTTTTCAATAAGTTGAATTCTTGTCAGAGTATATTAAATAATGAAAAATCTATATTGTTTGATTATATTTTTCTATACTATAAACACGATTTTATGAGTTATTGTGGTATCAATGCTGATGCCTAATCATCCAGATTATGTTTTAAATATGGAATAAGCAAAAGTTACAAATCAGCATAAAACATAGCCTAATAAAATTAAGTATGCTTACTAATAAAGAATTGGTACTATTAAAAACAAGCCTTTGGCAATGTAATAATTCATTTATTGTAAAAATGTTTCAAGTTTTGAAGCGTATGCTAGTAACTGATAGTTTAATTGCTGGAGCCATATGTATTTTGGTTGTTTATCCATTGTTGTAGGTATAATACATTGTGTACCTTTGCCTCATACTTTAATTTGTGTGGTGAAAAACTGACTATTCCTTTATCAGCAGTCATCAACTGCCAATAACTCCTCAGCTAAGGGTTGCACTTCGTGAACTTCCCTTTCAGTGCTGGAATTTTGCATGGCTTGATCTTGCACAGGCTTTGTAGATTTAGTCACAGCTGTTGTGAGTTCATGTGAACAACATCTTTGCTATGACCTTTGCTATGACTATGAGATAGTGAGCACTATCTCACAGCAGTTGTCTATCTCTGGCTTTTAACCCCCCCTTTGGTGATGATCACTGAACCATGGTAGAAGGGGATATGATATGAATGTCTCATTTAGGACTGACCACTCCAAAATCTCTCATTCTCTGAACATGGATGAATTGTCAATCTCTGTATTAATCACCATCTACAGCAGAAAGAAGCTTCTTCAGTGATAGGTGAGAATTTCACTAATCTATGGGTATAAATGTAACTGTTTAGGGTGGATTTTATTAATTTGCCTATTTAACTGGTTAGTAGTTAAATTCTCCCCTAAGGCCCATGACCTTGTACTGGTTAACAGTACCAGCCACAAATTCTGTCTTATAGAGTAGGCTTTAAATTCAACCAGAAAGTAGCTGGTTACTCCCTATAACATTCTTGCCATTTTTGGTCTTCTCTTACCAGGTCAGTCATTATTGTAGCTCATAGAGTCCACAGGTGGGTAATACTGTTGGTAATATTTCTCACCCTGAATCATTAATGGAACTTTCTGGCACTACTAAACTAGTCAGTGCTTTATGTAGATGTTATAGGCTATCAAACAAACAAATGAACCCCAGTGCCAAGTGTGGGTTCTTTCCCCAGGATTTGCCAGTTGGTGGGTCCTTTTGGGTAAGTCTTTATTGTTAAAATACTATATATTGATTTATAGGACACAAAGAAATCAAATGTACTCAACTGGAAGCTTCATTCTTTTTACTTTTGTAATGTTAGCAATAAGTATGTATGTGTGTTTTTATGTCATTATGATTGCATAAGTTTTAAGATGTGTGCTATTCTAGTCTATTTAGTTATCCTTTTCTTGGTTAGGGAGAGATTCTAGTTGCCTCTTGAGGCTTTTGTATCTCTTTTGAGTGATCCTTGATGAAGTTTTCATTTATGGCTTGACAAAAAGTTCCAGGATCATATGATTATATTGTATATTTCCTGCTGTTTCTGAGGCTTCTATTTCTCAAAAGGCTTTTGTTCTTTTCTGGTGAAAACAGAATTGAAATAGCATTAGCTATCCACTCATGATTCCAGAAAGTTCTCTGTTTCTCCGTTCTTTGTCTGAGATAGGACTATGCTTTTCTTGAATTAATATGTGACTATGTACTAATAAAGTTTGAAAATACATTTTATTGTTCATTTTTAAGGACTAAAGAAAATCAGCATACCACCAATACGAATTCCTGGTGTGTTTTGACCTCCACTATCTCTCTGAATGAGAATGAATTCCTGACTTCTCATTCAGTAGCAAAGGCAAGTTAAAGATAAGAGTAATGTCTGTACCTGTGGGAATCCCAGTCACTTCCTCACATCAGGGTGATGAGTTCTGCACACTCTTACCTTCATCTGTCTCCTTGACTGCTAGGATGAAGTGATGTTTCTTCTTTTTTACATAATTAATTCTTTAATTCATCAAATATTGACTATTTTTAATGCTATGTTAGGCACGGTTCCACAATGGTGAGATAAATCAGTCTTGGGTTTTGTAATAAACAGATTCTGGTGGTGGGACAAATTTCAATAAAGTCATCACATGAAGTCCTGTGATAAGAGCTATGAATGAAAGTACAGGGAGATGCTGACTGCCTATATTATAACAAGCAGGTAAGATGTGTACATAGTGTCCTAGCAAACCTTTCCTAAGCTATGATGTTTGAAAACACTTTGAAAGCTGAGTAGAAAGTGATGACTCAAAGGAAAGCAGTGGGAAATGAGGGCAGAAAAGAAAGCAGTGTTTGAGAAGCAAGCAGCTGGCATAAAAAATGGCAAGAAATGAGAGTGAAGTGATGGGCGTGGTCAAAGCATGTGAAGGTTTGAAGAGCATATTGAAAACATTGAGCAGCTACATGATAAGGTCTGATACTTTTTTTTAGAAGACAACTTTGTCAACAGTGGTTGGGAAAGAAGTTAAAATGTAAGTTCTTAGACTGTTACTCTTACAATGGTGCACTGAGTGATTGTGGAAGACTATACTGGGAAGATGATAATGACACTGTAGAGAAGTCAGCGTTGCAAAGATATTCAGGAGGTAAGACTGATAGCACTTAGGGATATGTTGACTATTGGGTGAATGGAAGGGGGTAGCTTCAAGACTGTTCTATTGATTTCTGTTCTAAACATTTGGAAGGGTGGCTAGAGGCATAGAGAATACTGACAGAAGACTCAGCTTGTGACATTCTGGGCTTTCACTAGTATTGAGATTTTACATCAGAAGTATTAACATCATTGTGTGTGTGTGTGTGTGTGTGTGTGTGTGTGTGTGTGTGTGTGTGTATGTCTCGCTGTGTGTATCATTTTCTATGCTTTTATGTGGTGATGCTAATTCTTGTGAATTCATGTGGCTAGGAAACATAGATCATATGAAGTTCTTTTTCAGGAATCAAATGCTTATTGAAAAGTCATTGGTTATCTCCCAGGTTGAACTGTAGGAGATGCAATGCAGTTATATGCATCGTAGCTGTTGTATGCATGTATCCAGGAGAAATAATCTCAAGGACCAAAGCTCTAAATCCTACCTTGAACTGGTCTGATGAGGAAACTGGGGCAGGACAGCACATGTTAGATTAGTCATGCTGCCTCCTTAACACCAATATCCAACTTTGTTACAACCTCAACCTTCTGTTATTTCTATTTTTCCTGACATGGAAGCCACCACTTCCCATTGGGTCTGCAGATAGTATGGGTGAGAGTCAGGTGTGGTGTAATGCCTGCCTGAGCTTAAGGCTTTCTCCAGTTCCCAGAGTGATTAGATGTCTAACCTTCTCATCCTTATTGTCTTTTTACCAAGGCAATAACCTTTGTGTCCCCCCCCCCCACAAAGTGAAAGGCCAGACACAAAAGTGGTAACACCGGTGACAGATTGATATTCATACATGCCGTATTCATCATTGTGTACTTAACTTAGCACCTAATATAGTGGGGACACATAAGAAGGACATAATTGATTTTCAGTTGAATTTTTAAATATTGAATTGGAGAGATTCAGTTAAAATTCCTCTTTATTTTGATCATATACGTTGTTGCTGGATTATTATGTATATTTTAAATTTGATGTTGTAAAGCAAGCTTCATTGTGAAATTTTCTAACTACCATGATGATATTATCCAGAAAAATCACACACCCTTTTCTTTCAAAACAGCCACAATGGCCTTATAATTCTCTTTTGGGATGTAGGACACATTTCAGTGCCACAAATGCTTTATTTTATTTAAAAAGCGTGTTTTTTCCTATTTATGCTTTCCTACCTGTGCCTTCTAATGCTAAACAAATAAATAATATTTGACATTTTCTGTTGTTCCATGATGATTTTTGTCCTAGGACTTATTTCACATTCCATCAGTCCCGTTCAAGTTGATGGAGTGCAATCACTTGGCATTTCTCTGCTTTCTTCCTTTTTAATGTTTCAGACCTTTTCCGCTTTATCTTCCCCTCACAAATTTGAAAAAAATATATTGCAGAGACTCTTCATTGTTTTTGTAGGTTTAAAACAAAGAGTATGGCTGTTTAATGATGGTGATGCTATCAATGAGAAATAATTTCTTATGAAATTGAAATGAGTAATCTTATCAGATTTTTTCTTCTTCAGATGCACAAATTAGACAGTATGATTTATACATTTCCATTTCAGCTTCTGAGTTTTGGTGTGAAAGATGCCTCTACTTTGCTTTCTCTGTTAATTTTCAGTTTTCCCTTACACTAGTGACATTCTCTCTGTCTCTCTTTCCATCTCTTCCTTTGCCCCTCACTCCCCCTTCATTTTTCCTTCCCCATCTTCCTCTCTCCAGGGCTTGGGGAAGCTGCTATTGACTTGAATCCAGGACATCAGGAATAACCAATGCACCACCGAACTATACCCCCAGCCAGGACCTGGTAATAATAACAGGAAGTGTTGTTCGAAGACACATCCTATGTTGCAGTGTTCATTAATTGTTCATTTAATACAAACTCCCAAGGTGGTTCTTAACGGTCTCAATTATGTGGAGAGCCATTTGTATTAAATCACCCTTCCTTTTTATTGAGTCAGTGCCTTACTAGTAGCCCTAGCTAGCCCAGAACTTGGTGCCTAGGCCAGGCCGGTCTTAAATTCTCTGAGATCTACCCTTCTCTGCCTCAGTATTGGGGTTAATGGCCTGCACTATTGTACTAAAGAAAGGCTTGGCCATTCTTTTTTGTAGTTTTAGCTAGCATTGGCCCAAAGAGGTATGAGACAGTTTGGGAAATTAGAAGTGAAGCAGTACCCATCACTTTAGAAGGTTGGAATCGTTAGATAGGCAGGGGCAGAGATGCCAATAGCTTCCAGCTGGTTGTAGTTCTGTATCTAGTCTTCCTGACTAACAAATCAGATAAATCACAGGATCTCCAGGCTCAGCTCTAATTCCAGATACACTAAGAAAAACAATAGCTGTACTTTCTGTCCAGATCCATGAGCCTTCTTTTCCTGGTCCTGTCTCAGGGGCTGGATGTGTTTGACTTTGAAGATTGGAAGGCTCATTGTAGGCAGAGTTTTCCTGTTTCAGCAGCAGCTTCCAAATTACCACACAGAGGCTTTATATTAATTATAACTGCTCAGCCGATAGCTCAGGCTTGTTACTAGCTAACCCATATTTCTTATATATGCATCACTACATGGCTCATGGCTGGTTATCTCATTTTCTCTATGTCCTGCTTCCTCAGCAGCTGGCTGGCATCTCTCCTGACTCTGCTCTTCCTCCTCCCAGAGTCCTCTGTTTCTGGATATCCTGCCTATACTTTCAGCCTGGCTACTGGCCTGTCAGCATTTTTATTAACCAATGAGAGTAATACATATTCACACTGTACAGAAGAATTATTCCACAACAGCTCATTACTTTCACTCTGATCAACTTCCCTTCTGAACTGCCTCCTGTTCAGCCCTTTCCTTCAATGTGTAAGGATGACTTCTCTAAGAAATCTCTTAGCTCATAACCCAGCTTCCCTGAGTGATTCAATTCTTTACCCTGAAACATATTTTGTACTTGTCCTTTGCCATTAATTACTATTTATTTTTCAAACTTAACATGTCTCTCTTGACCTACATGCTTGGCTCCTATTATTAGCAAGAACTCTAGTTCATTTTAGGTATAACTCAAGCTGTAACCAGACCATAACTAATAATTTTAAAGACCATTGTGCTAAAAACCTCAAGCAAAGACAACTAGGATGAGCAACGGCTTAGGTAACATTTGAATGATATAAAACATTTTATATTATGCACTCTTTTGTTTGTTTATTTATTTGTTTGTTTTTTGAGGCTCTAGGGATCAAACCCAGGTCTCTGCATATGCTAGGTGATCACTTTGTCATCGAGAGACATCCCTACAACACCTTTTTGTATACTTCTTATTAGAGTTGTAGGTAATTATCTCACCTGAATCCTTAACTATTTTTGAGTAGTCAAGGTGTGCAATTTGAATTTTTTAATTCTTTTAAGATCATAAGTGGTAGTATATCTTTTTATTATGTTTACTTGTAATAGAAGACAAAATATATATTTTCTTTCTGAGAGTGGGAAATTACAATTCTGTCAGATTAAAGATTTCATTTATCAGGTATTTGGAAAGCTTAAATTATTGGCAAACCAACAACTGCTACACATATTAGCTCAGTAGAGTGCTTGTCCTGCGTGATACAAAGCCTTGGATTCCTTCACCAGCACAGCATAATCTAGAAGTGGGGGCCCACACCTGCAATCCCAGCACTTGGGAGCTGGCGGAAGGAGTATCAGATGTTCAAGGCCATTTTCAGTTATGTTGAGAGCTTGATGTCAGCCTAGGGCACATGAGACCCTGTAGCTCTAGCATTCTTATCCCCATCTGGGTTTTAGAGATTAGAAACCAAGGCACTGAGAGGAGAAATAAGTTATGCACATGCAGAGAAAGTAAACAGCGGGAGGTCCTTGGCCAAGTTTTTAGATGGGAGTACTCACACTGGGAACAACTCCAGTACTTCCTCTGTGCTTCTGTCCAGCATAATGTGGTGAGAGACAGGGACCCTGCCATTAAGAGTCAGCAGGAAAACATCAGCCCTAGGAATTACTGTCTGAACTTGAGGACACTTTAACTCATTTAAGTATGCTTTATTAATTTTACAAGTAAAGGAACAGTTGCATATATTCCAGGGCAGTTGTTGACACATTGCAAAGAATTTTAAGTTAGTCATCTGTCATTCTATATAAAATTTTTACACATCGCACTTAGTAATAGAAAATGTTTAAAAAGGATCATTTGGATGCACCAACGACCATTTCTAAATAGAATAAATAATATTTAATTTAGAAATTTAAAGCTTGGGTAATCAAAAATAAGAAAAACATGTATAAACAATAGTATGAAATACTTATAGTAAAATATCAGACACATTTTGAATATCTGATGATGGACAATTATTGAATCAATTTGGTAGGTATTTTTCATGCAATCTGTGTCACCATTAAAATGTTTATCAAGAGCTTATATATAACATGGAAATGTTTAGATATTAGTGAGAAAGTGTGGTCATTATTTGTTTACAATGTAATAAAGCATACCTGAATATCAGAGTGCAAAGCTAGCCACACTAGTCAGCCACAGAGGTCAGGCAGTGGTGGCACACACCTTTAATCCCAGCAGCCACACTAGAGGCTGTTCGGTAGTGGTGCATGCCTTTAATCCTAGCACTAGAGAGGAATATAAGGCGGAATGAGACAGGAACTTGCTCTCTTTTCCATCTGAAGATTTTGTAGAGGTGAGAACTCTCTAGTGGCTGGCAGCTTTGCTTCTCTAATCTTCAGCTTGAAATCTGATATCTGTCTCTAGGTTTTTATTATTCATGCACCAAGAAAGTAAGATATAGAATATTATATAAACTATCTTAACATTTGTAGGAAGTACTTTAAAACATCAATGTTATTGGTAGGTATCTCCAGTCTCTAATGAAAGCCTGATACACATTTTCCCCTTTCTCTCTTTTTTATTAGTTAAAATTAGGAACAAGCTTATTTCAAATGTCAATCCCTTCTCCCTCTCCCTCCACTCACCCGCATCAGTCCTACCCCACCCCGACCTACCCCTACCCCATCCACCCTCCACTCCCCAGGCAGGGTAGGGCCCTCCTCAGGGGCTCCGCAAAGTCCATCACATCATCCTGGGCTGGGCCTAGGCCCTTCCCCATGTGTCCAGGACAAGAGTGCATCCCTTCATGTGGGATGGGCTCTCAAAGTCTCTTCTTACACCAGGGAAAAATACTAATTCACTACCAGGGACCCCCTAGAGTGCAGAGGCCTCCTCATTGACATCCATGTTCAGGGGTCTGGATCAGTCCTGTACTGGCCTCCCAGACAGGAGTCTGGGGTCAATGTGTTTCCCCTTGTTCAGGCCAGCTGTTTCTGTGGGTTTCACCAGCCTGGCACCCATCCCTTTGCTCTTCATTTCTCCCTCTCTATAACTAAGTTCCAGAGTTCGGTTCAGTGTATAACTGTGGATATCTGCCTCTGCTTTCATCAGCCACTGGATGAGGGCTCTAGGATGGCATAAAAAAGGAGTCATCAATCTCATTTTAGGGGAAGGCATTTAGTTTATCCTCTCCACCACTGCCTCAATTGCCTGTTCATGTCATCCTTGTAGGTTTCTGGAAATCTCCCTAGTGCTAGATCTCTCCTCGGACCTAAAATGGCTCCCTCCAATATGGTATCTCTCATCCTGCTCTCCTTTATTCTTCCCCCAACTCAATATTTCTGCTCCTCCATTTCCTCCTTTCCTCTCCTCGTCTGCTCTCATTCTGGCAGCTCCCTCTCCCCTACCCTCATGCTCCCAATTAGCTCAGGAGTTCCTGCCCCTTCCCATTCCTGGGGTCCATGCTTTTATCCCCTAAAGTCTTTCATGTTTCCTAATTTCTTTGGTGAAGAGGATTGTAGGCTGGTAATACTTTGTTCTATGTCTAAAATTCATATATGAGTGAGTACATACTATGTTTGTCTTTTTTTGTGACTAGGTTACCTCACTCAGGATGGTTTCTTCTGGTTCCATCCATTTGCCTGTGAATTTCAATATTCCATTGCTTTTTTCTGCTGAGTAGTACTCCATTGTATAAATGTACCACATTTTCTCTATCCATTCTTCAGTTGAGGGATATCTAGGTTGCTTCCAGGTTCTGGCTTTTACAAACAATTCTGCTATGAACATGGTTGAACATATGTCCTTGTTGTATGAACGTGCACTATTTGGGTATATACCCAAGAGAGGAATTGCTGGATCTTGAGGTAATAATAATAATCTTGCCCATTATTCTGAGCAACCACCATACTGATTTCCAGAGTGGTCTTACAAGTTCACACTCCCACCAGCAATGGAGGAGTGTTCCTTTTTCTCCACATCCTCTCCAGCATAGATTGTCATTGGTGTTTTTGATTTTAGCCATTCTGACAGGTGTGAGGTGGTATCTCAGAGTTGTTTTGAGTTGCATTTCTCTGATGGCCAAGGATTTTGAGCACTTTCTTAAGTGTCTTTCAGCCATTTCAGATTCCTCTGTTGAGAATTCTCTATTTAGTTCTGCACCCCACTTTTTAATTTCATTGTTTGGTGTTTTGGTGGCTAGCTTCTTGAGTTCATTGTATATTTTGGAAATCAGCCCTCTGTCAGATGTGGGGTTGGTGAAGATCTTTTCCCATTATGTGGACTGTCCTTTTGTCTTACTGACTGTGTCCTTTGCCTTACAGAAGCTTCTCAGTTTCAGAAGGTCCCATTCATTATTTGAAGATCTCAATGTCTGTGCTACTGGTGTAATGTTCAGGAAGCTGTCTCCTGTGGCAATTCGTTCAAGGGTATCTCCCACTTTCTCTTCTAGGAGATTCAGTGTGGCTGGATTTATGTTGAGATCTTTGATCCATTTGCACTTAAGTTTTGTGCATGGTGACAGATATGGATCTATCTGCAGTCTTCTACATGTCCGAATCCAGTTGTGCCAACACCATTTGTTGAAGATGCTATCTTTCTTCCATTGTATTGATTTTGCATCTTTGTCAAAAAGGTGTTCATTGGTGTGTGGGTTAATATCAGGGTTTTAAATTCCATTCCATTGGTCTATCTGTCTATTTTTGTGCCAATACCAAGCTGTTTTCAGAACTATGGCTCCAAAATAGAGCTTGAAGTCAGGGATGGTGATGCCACCAGAAGATCCTTTATTGAACAGTGTTGTTTTGGGTATCCTGGGTTTTTGTTTTTCCATATAAAGTTGAGTATTGTTCTTTCAAGATCTGTGAAGAACTGTGTTGGGATTTTGATGGGGATTGCATTGATTCTGTAGATTACTTTTGGCAAGATTGCCATTTTTACTATGTTTATTCTACCTATCCAAGAGCATGGGAGATTTTTCCATTTTCTGGTATCTTCTTTCTTTAAAGACTCAATGTTCTTAATGTATAGATCTTTCACTTTTTTGGTTAGTGTTACCCAAAGATATTTTATGTTGTTTGTGGATATTGTGAAGGGTGATGTTTCTCTGATTTCTTTATCATTGGATTTATCATCTGTATTAAGTAGGGCTACTAATTTTTTTTAGTTAATTTTGTATCCTGCTCCTTTCCTGAAGGTGTTTATCAGCTGTAGGAGTTCCCTGGTAGAGTTTTTCAGGTCACTTATGTAGATACGTTCTTGTTATTCCTGTTCTCTCCAAGGTCTTTATCATGAAGGGGTGTTGGATTTTTCAGCATCTAGTGAGATGATCATGTGGTTTTTCTTTTTCATTTTGTTTATATGGTGGATTACATTGATGGATTTTCCTATTTTGAACCATTCTTGCATCCCTGGGATGAAGCCTACTTGATCATGGTGAATGATTTTTCAGATGTATTCTTGGATTCCATTTGCCAATATTCTGTTGAATATTTTTGCATCGATGTTCATGAGGGATATCGGTCTGTAGTTCTCTTTTTTAGTTGTATCTTTGTGTGGCTTGGGTATCAAGGTGATTGTAGCTTCGTAAAAAGAGTTTGGCAATATCCCTTCTGCTTCTATTGTGTGGAACAACTTGTGCAGTACTGGTATTAGCTCTTGTTTGAATTTCTGGTAGAATTCTGCAGTGAAGCCATCTGGTCCTGGGCTTGTTTTGGTTGGAAGATTTTTGATGATTGCTTCTATTTCATTAGGGATTATAGGTCAATTTAAACTGCTTATCTGTTCTTGGTTTAATTTTGGTAAGTGATATCTATCCAGGAAAACTGTCCATTTCCTTTAGACTTTCAAATTTTGTGGAGTACAGGTTTTCAATGTGTGACCTGATGATTATCTGGATTTCCTCAGTGTCCTTTTTTATATCCCGCTTTTCATTTCTGATTTTGTGAATTAGCATGCTCTCTCTCTGCCTTTTGGCTAGTTTGGATAGAGGTTTGTCTATCTTGTTGATCTTCTCAAAGAACCAACTCTTTGTGTCATTGATTCTTTGTAATGTTTTCCTAGTTTCTACTTTATTGATTTCAGCCCTCTGATTATTTCTTGGCGTCTACTCCTCCGTGGTGAGTATGTTTCTTTTTGCTCTAAAGCTTTCAGTTGTTCTGTCAGTTCTCTCATGTGACTATTCTCCAGTTCCTTCATATGAGCACTTAGTGCTATGAACTTTCCTCTTAGCACTGCTTTCAAAGTGTCCCATAAGTTTGGGTATCTTGTGTCTTCATTCTCATTGAATTCTCAGAAGTCTTTTTTTCATTTTTTTTTATTTCTTCCTCAACCCAGGAACGATGCAACTGGGTGTTATTCAATTTCCACGAGTTTGTAGGTTTCCTGCAATTTGTCTTACTGTTGAATTCTAGCTTTAATGCATGGTGATCTGATAAGATACAGGGGGATTATTTCAATTCTTTTGTATCTGTGGAGGTTTGCTTTGTTGCCAACTATGTGGTCAATTTTAGAGAAGGTGCCATGTGGCGCTGAGAAGAAGGTATATTCTTTTGTGTTTGGATGGAATGTTCTATAGATATGTGTTAAACCCAGTTGGGTCATAACTTCTGTCAGATCCTTTGTTTCTTTGTTAAGTTTCTGTCTGCTGGTCCTGTCTAGTGGTGAATGCAGGCTGTTGAGGTCTCCTGCTATAAGTGTTGTGGTTTTATGTGTGATTTGAGCTTTAGTAATGTTTCTTTTACAAATGTAGGTGCCTTCGTATTTGGGGCAGAGATGTTCAGGATTGAGACTTCATCTTGATGGACTTTTCCTGTGACGAGTATGATGTCCTTCTTCATCTCTTTTGATTGATTTTGGTTTGAAGTCTAATTTGTTAGATATTAGGATTGCTACACCAGCTTATTTCTTGGGCCCATTTGATTGGAAAATCTTTTCCCAACCCTTTACTCTGAGGTAACGCCTGTCTTTGAAGTTGAGGTGTGTTTCTTGTATACAGCAGAAGGATGGATTCTGTCTTCGTATCCATTGTGTTAGTCTGTATTTTTTTTATGGGCAGGTTAACACCATTGACATTGAGGGATATTAATGTCCATTGATTGTTTGTTCTTGTTTGTTTTGGATTTATTGTTGGTGGTGTTATTGTGTGTGGATTTCGCCCTCCTGTTTCTTTTCATGCTTGGTAGAATTGGATTATCTATTGCCTATATTTTTGTGAGTGTATTTATCTTTGTTGGGTTGGAGTTTTCCTTCTAGAACTTTCTGTAGCACTGGATTTGTGGATATGTATTTTTTTAAGTCTAGTTTTGTCATGGAATATCTTGTTTTCTCCATTTATAGTGATTGAAAGTTTTGCTGGGTACAGTAGTCTGGGTTGACATCCATGCTCCTTTAGTGTTTGTAGTATATCTATCCAGGACCTTCTGGCTTTCAAAGTTTCTATTGAGATGTCGGGTGTGATTCTGATAGGTCTGCCTTTATATGTTACTTGGCCTTTTTCCTTTGCTGCTCTTAATATTTTCTCTTTATTCTGAAGGTTTGGTGTTTTGATTATTATGTGTCCAGGGGACTTCTTTTTGTGGTCTAGTATGTTTGGTGTTCTATAAGCTTCTTGTACTTTCATAGACATATCCTTTTGTAGGTTGGTGAAATTTTCTTCTATGATTTTGTTGAATATGTTTTCTGTACCTTTGAGCTGTATTTCTTCACCTTGTTCTATACCTATTATTCTTAGGTTCGGCCTTTTCACAGTGTCCCATATTTCCTGGATATTTTGTGTTAAGGATTTGTTGGACTTGAGATTTTCTTTGGTCGATGACTGTATATTCTCTAGAGAGTCTTCAATAGCTGAGATTCTCTCTTCCCTCTCTTGAATTCTATTAGTTATACTCACATCTTTAGTTCCTGATCATTTATCCAGCCTTTCTATTTCCAGCATTGCCTCATTCTGTGTTTTCTTTCTTGTTTCTATTTCAGCTTTCATGCCTTGAACTGTTTCGAGTGCTTCCTTTACTTGTTTGGTTTTTTTTCCTTGGCTTTCTTTGGATTCTTAAAGATTTGTTTACTTCTTGAACTCGTTGGTTTGTCTTTTCCTCCATCTCATGTAATTTTTTGCTTGTTTTTTCTCCTATTTCTTTAAGGGAGTTTCTTGTTTCCTCTTTAAAGGACTCTATCATCTTCCTAAGATAATTTTGAATTCCATCTCTTCTTCATGCTCTGTGTTGGGCTTTTCAGATCTTGATGGTGTGGAGTCCCTAGATTCTGGTGGTGTCATATTGGTTTTTCTGTTGTTGAGTGTGTTCTTACTCTGTCTTCTTCCCCTCACTTCTTCCAGTGAGTGCAGGTGGGGTCTCACCCTCTCTTAGGTGGCGGGCAGAGGGCTCAGCCTCTAGAGGCAGTGGGATTGCAGAGGGTGGTGGTTGGACAAAAGTGGGGTGTGTCCGGATTCAGGGTGGATATTCCCGTACTAGGGTGGTCCACTCTTGTCTGGGTGGGGTCAGGCAGAAGCGAGCAGGTGTTGATGGGGGAGGTTGGGGGGTGGGCAGAGCAGTGCCCACACTCATCTGGGGCTAGGGCACCCGCTGCAGGACAGAGGGCAGGGTGTAGACAGCTCCCCTTTCTCTCTTGATGTTACCCATATTCAACTTTTCTCTTCTTTACTGTTACACCCTATCCATTGTCCCTTTTTATATTCCTGCTTTTTTATGGTTACTCCATGTTATATATTCATACCTGAAGATTTGGAGGTAGGAGTCACAGTGGAGAGAACACATGGCATTTGTCTTTTTCGGTCTGTGCTATATCACACAAGGGATGAGTCCTCTAATTGTTTATCCAATACCAAGGTGTCAGCCCTGAAATTATGTACATGCAGGCAACACTGAATGTTGCATTTGTTGTTCAGCACATTGTGCTTTTGTTTTTATGCATATATATGTTTACGATAACAGAGAAGAGAAGGCAAGGGATTTGAGGAGTGAGGGGGTTAGTGTAGCATGGGAGGAACTGGGGAAAGGAAAGGAAAAAGAGGAAAATGGTGTCATTATATTTAAATTAAAATCCATGCTAGCAAAACAAAGTGATTTTATTGCTTTATTTTCATGTGTTGTTCACATTTTAATTCACTTTTAAGATACAGTGAAGCTTCATTGAAGAAATTCTGAACTTCTATTGGGAATGCTGATCTGCTGTTTATTCATGAGTGTGAATCCTACCATAAAATTACAGGGAAGTGAATAAATCACATTTCATTTCAATGGGAAAACTGAAGAGGTATATAAGCAAACTTCTTTTCAACAATTGTTGGCATAGATTCTCCTCCTTTCCCCCTTTTCTCCACAATTATAGATAGGTGTAAAGGTGTTGGCCCCCACACAGCATTTCATTTTCTGCAGAAGACTACATGCAATATTTATATATTATATATCATTACTTTGAAATCTGTTTATGATGAAGGGAGCCTCCTCTACAGGGCCACTTCTTTCTGTTTTAAGAGTCATCCTTTCACTCAGATATAGTAATGGCCATAGTACTTTAGCAAATAGCTATAAAACATGAAAACGTCCTCCTTTCTTGTATTAATCCATCAGGAAGCTTTCAGGGATTCTTCTTGTCTAAAATATTCATAGGCAGCAAAATGTCCTGAATGCCCTACAGAATTTGTGCAGAGCCAGGCAGATGATTGATAGTGAAGTTCTGTTCTGAGTCACTCACAGTATGTAATTCTATTTGTCTTGCCAAATGCAGGCGAGCAGGCAACTCATAAAAGGTAAAGGTAGCAGACACCATATTTTCTTGCATTTAAAAGGGAACTTGGTGTCTCCACTGATCTATACTGGACATAACAAAATTTTATTAAATAAAGATAAAAGGAGGGGAGCTATTCTCTGTAAAGTGGTATAATGTTTTATTAGGCAGGTGTCACTTATGCTAATGTGCATCGCTCCTTGGCAAATGTCTGAGTGAGCATCTACTAAGCAAATAGTACACATACATTTTCTAATTAAAGAGAATCTATCCAGGGTGCTTAAGGTAGGAGAGACATATAGCAGACAATCAAAATACACCTTCGTTAATAAAAGTACATTTTTATCTTCTGGGACTTTGACAATAGTATCTTAAAGACATTATTTAGTTTTCTATTAAGGTGAGGTTAAAACTGACATTCTATTCAGTTTTATCTCAAAGTTAGGTAATGTGATAGATGGACAGTTGTTGATACTGCAGCAGCTAGCTGAATTTAGCACTTTGAACTCCTTTATTTCCCGAGGGCATGATTCTGTCATTTGCACTTGTGTACAAGTCCCTGAGTTCTGGCTGAGTAAGACTTTGGAATTGATTCTGGAGGATTTGCTTGCTGTTTATAAGCTTCAGTATATAAAATATAATTGTCTATGGCAGATATTATGCTGCCATATGTCTAGAATGAATTGCAGTGGACAGGTGAGATAGAATAATTATAGCAGTTATAGTTACTTTTATGCAGTGAAAGTATCCCAGAAATACATAAATATAGCACCATCATGAGGAAATGGATGCAATGGTTCTGTTGGAGCAGTGGTAGCCTGTGATCAATGAGGAGAGAGCTGAATGAATAGCTTATCATGCATTTTAACTTGGTAAGCTATAATCAGTTAAGGAGCAGGACCATGTTTCAAGATTCCTGCTCCTTCTCCTAGAAGTATTTCGGATTGAAATCAGGACCTTAAGTGTGCTAGGGCATCACTCTGTCATGGAGGTAGATACCATACCTTTTTATTACTTTTATTCTGTAATAGAGTTTTCCTAAGTCATCCAGGCTGGCCTTGATCTACATAGCCCAGACAAGTGATGTTCCTACCTCAGCCTTCTGAGTTACTGGGACAGCAGGTGTGAGTAATGAATTCAGCTATTATTCAATTTATAGTCACTTACATTGCTTTGCACATAGGCATCCAATAAATGCCACCTTAGAGTAAACCCAGAAAAGTCTATGGTTGCAGACAAGAGTCATTGGGCAGAAATTTCTCAACCATGAAGATTGAGCATTGGTTTGCCCAGTTAGCTGTGTGCTTTTTACTGGGTTCTTTTCTTAGAATATGTTTATAATTTATCATATTTCCCAAGGATCTTTATTTCTATAATAAAAATATTGTCACCTTCCAATCTGTGAGACAGTCAATATATTTCCCTAGAAATTTGTCCACTAGGCAAAAGAAAACTTGCTGACACAGGTAACCAAAGTTGTATACACATGTCCAACATACCAGCAAACATTTTTTTGTTGATTGTAATTTGTTGAGAAATCATATACCATTTTAGTTAAGGTGCTGGAAAGCTGTTTTTCAAGTGACACTGAAGCAAAATGGAATCTGTGGGGTTCTAGTTTCTTAATTAAGAAAATAGAAGTAAGAAGCAGAACAAGAATGAATTTGGATGCTATAAAAATTGTCCCGCTTTTTTAACTTTAAATTGTTTAGAAGCTATGCTATTAGACGAAACTAAAAACTTTTAGAATGCATTTCACAAGTCTACATTTTTGTTATTCTCAAATAGATTTTTGGTTACATATGATGTATATGTGAAATATGTTGAGATTTTCTAGCTGTATTTGCATATAGATTTCCCTTACATCTGACCTGATGCTCTCCAGTCTTGTGATTTTCTGGTTATTGAAGATGGATATCCACAGATTAAAAAAAAAGAACATTCTAAACATAGTTGATATCAGGTAATATTTATCCTTTGGTATACAATTTATTTCATTAGTGTAATGCATTTGAAATTTGTACAAATTTCCTCTTTCTAAGGTTTAACAAATATCCTATTGTTTATTATGTACAATGATTTCTTCATCAATTCATAGGTCCATGGAAACTTACTATGTTCTAAATTTTGGATATAATGTGATGTAATGGGAAACAGAGCAGAAAGAGTGCTGACAATGTCTAGAGGTTGAAGACATGGGGTCATGTTGGTTGAATGTACAGATTTTAGATGGATAATTCTCTAAGTGTGGTGGTGTTTACAGTTAATAGTATTGCATTGTATCTTTAAAATTTGATGACAGGATAGATTTTAGTTGTTTATAACCCAAAATAGGAGCCGTTTGAGTCAATGCATGTGTTAATTAGCTGGCTTGTGGGAATCATCCCAAAATGAATGCTTACATTAAAGCACATTATAAACTTCAACTATATACATTTTTATTTGTTAATCAAACTTTGGCAAAACTGAAACAAAAAGCAGACCAGGGAATTTGTAGAGATTCCTCATGAAGTTGAAAATGTTTGCTGAACCCTCAGTCTGAGTCAGGCACTATTTTGGGCATGGGACCCAAGACGTAGAAGAGAGCTCCTCACTCCTCTTGGGTTTCTGTTATTTGAGATAGTAGATAACGGATGTGCATTCTGATGCTTATCTTAAAGGTGGTACTGATAGGTGGTTCTGGAGAAGTGGAGACCCTGGTCCTGAGGGCAATTCTTTAGATAAAGGATTGAGGATGGTGTTTGGGGATAGTGACTTTTAGCTTAGGCCCAATAATGAGTGAAGCCAACTATGCATGCAGAGGGCTAGAAAGGAGACCACTCCCAAGAGGATCAACAGCAAAGGCCTTTGGGGAGGGACAGAATTTCTTGAGGAAGAGCAGAAAGCAGAGGTGGCTACGTGTAGTGAGCAAGCTGAAAAGCAGTGTGAAGCAAGGCTGAATGGAGATGTAGCAGCCATGTTAAAACATTCAAATTTCATCCCAAGAGCAGTGTGATATCACCGAAGGTTCTGAGCATAGAATGAATATGTTCTGATTTAATATTTAATAAAAAATTCTCTAATATACAGAATACATATATAAAGAATTTCAGGGACATACAAATGGTAGAGAGACAAATCAGGAGAAGAGAGCAGTCATCCTGAAAGGGGATGGCATTCACTAAGAACAGAGAAGAGGCTGAACAGTGGAAGCACACCGATTCTGATCATTTTTGGAGGAAGAATGGGCATATCTTTTATGGTGGACCTTGGAGTGAGGGGAAATGTGAGATAAAGTGCTGTAGAATAGTACAGCATTGAAATATGTACTGACATATGCAGATTTAATTTGGCAATATGGAAGGATATTGCCTTTAAACGTGTGACCTTCTACTCCTAAGTGGACACAAACTGATTGGATGAGCTCGACTTAATCATAAAAGTTAAGGAAAAAACCAAGGCAGTAAATTTAATGGTTGGAAGAGTAAGTTTAGGGCCACTCTCACCTGTCACACTGTGACATTGGGAAGCTGACTTTTTCCATCTTAATTTTCTTATTTGAAAACTGGTGTGACAACTATTAACTACAGGGAATGCAGTGATGAACCCATTGAGTCATTCATTGGAAGTACTGTGTATACTGTGGCATCTGGTAAAATCAATTTTGCTGTTATTTTTTAATAAAATGTGCATTAAAAGCACCACTGTAGTTATTTGCAAACCAAAAAGATCACTTCATGACTGGATATTCAATTTTATTTGTAATTAATTACTTTAATTTTCTCCTTTTCTATTCTCATTCAAAACTTTTATCTTATTCACATCTTTGCAGAGATGGGAATGTCTTCAAAACATCTTATTTGCATGTAAAATCCAAATAAATGACATGTTTTAGCTTATAGCTGTTCATTTGCCATTTAGTATTTATTTATCTTTAGTCTTGAATAAAATTTTTACATGTTGTCCATCTTTCCTAATAGCACACACTGACTTGCTACCCAGAGAACTACCATAGAACAACTGCTTTCTCCCTGGTTATTCCATTGATTGTTATTACCTAAGTGTGGCATCGGCTCACAACACAGACTTAAAGACAGGAGGCTCAGGCAACTCTTTCTTATTGATGTTGCCACATGGAGATTCTGGCAACAGAGTAGGTCATTTCTGTATGTCTCCATGACTATCCCTCTGAGGGGTACTTTGGAGCAGGAGCCATAACCACAGGAGGTACCCTCATTAGTGCTACAGCCATCATCAATTAAAACTCATCCTTGGCAAGGATCATCACTCTTCCCTCCTGTTTGTAGAGCAAGTATCTGTTTTTGAAGAATAACTTGATTTGATTCCCTGTTTTGATGATTGACAGAGGAACAAATGGAAGGATTTTTACAATAGTAAAAAGGAAACCCACTTGTTATATATAGCATTTACAGCAACAAAACAGCATGTTTGCCTTTGATATTATGTATTCCACCTTTATAGCCAGAGAGAACAGGGAGAATTTTCTTATGTAGACTACTACATTCCTATTGTAGTGCACTTGTTCAATTCTTATTCCTCCTAATTCTGCACCTATAAGCTCCAAAAGTGAGCTAGGCAATTGCATTTGGGTATTGTATAGTGAAAAGGGAGTGTCTGTAGGATTGGAAGTATTTAGACAGGAGGATTTACTAGACAGGGTTCTACCGAAATATGTGGGCCTGCATCCAAGTAGCATCGGGTTTGTGTGAGCGAAGTGAGTGATTTCAATTTTAGTGTCCACATTAGACTTCTGCCTTGAAGCTCATTTGAGGCTGAGTAGCTAAGCAAAACCAGGCATGGCTTGTTTTGTGCAGTCATGAATGCAGTTGTGACATTGCTTTTGCAAACTGAAAATTGCTAGCCATTGGTACATTTACTTAGGAAACTGACATAGTTAAAGACAAAAATGAGTCATCAGTTTAGTGGATGAAGTTCAAATGTGAAGAAATGTGTGTATCCAGCTCCATCTATATCAATCAATCTAGGCCATATATTGATACAAATCAACATTCATATAAATATAAATTGAAGACATTTAGGGGTATAAAAATACCTCTTAGGGATTAGCTGACAGCTAGGGCTTAATTAATAGAGAATATTTGTAATGTCACTTTGGTTTTTGTTTTTCTGAGTAGGGTGTATCAGCTGGAGGATTCTGAGCTCTGGTTGGGAAGAGGAAATGGATCAGGGATCACTGGGATCCTGAGCAAATTTTCTTTCTTCATTGAAATGGAAATTCTTCATTGTCTTCTTACATAAATGTAATCCAAATCTCATGTCTGCAGTTGAATATATGCTGAACTTGGGTACACAGCATGCCAAGGTAGGAACATGGAAGGTTAGCAGAGTCAGTGAGGCAACAGAACTGTAGCAAGAAGAGGGAGCTTGAGAGGTGCCCGCACTTCCACTGAGGGCAGCAAGGACAAAACTCATCTGTGTTCTCTATAGTCTTCTCCAATGACATGCAAGCAACACTAGGGAAGTATTTATTAGAAGATATTTACATTTTTAGCATAAAGGAGAACAAGGTAGTAGAAGACTGGACAGTATTCTTCAAAATTTAGGAGCAAAAACATGTCCATGTTTCCTTTTTGAGCAAGTGGACAATGAGAGAGACAAAGGCACACAGAGAGACAGACAGACAATACATAGAGATAGACAGAGAGATAATTTTGAGTTTTAAAAGTGTGAATAAACTGTATACAAAATTCCAGAATTTTTTTGGTAGTTTAAATGAAATCAGCCAGTCATTACAATGGTAACATACAGCCCTCTACAATTATTCCCATTTGGTCCTCAAGTCTACTTTTTTCTTTCATGTGGAATGTTTACGTGGTGGGCTGAGTGATTATTGATTAATAAGAAAGTTTTGGTGGTGGGATGAGGAGTGATTCTTGCTTATTAAGGGAGAGAATAATAACCAGCATGTCTTTACCTCTTCTACTAGCTTCTGTGGAAAACCATGCAATGAATAGTGGCTCACAACTGTTCTTTTTCTTTACAAAGTGAACTCTTAGTATTTTCCTTATAAGTGAAAATAAAGAGGAATGAAACCAAGGCTATTTTTTATTTTTCTTAATTTTTCATTCATATTCCTTTTGGCTATATTGATGAAATAAGTAGATTGGAACCCAGTTTATTTATTAATTTGACCCAGATCAATGTGGATTGCTTTGGGACTGGTTAAACTGATGAGGAAAATGACCAAAATGGATGGATTCTGAGTAGCCAAGTCTACATCACTAGCTGCAGCACAAACTTTTCTGTTTTGAACTATCAATTTGGCAATGAAGCACATAATCTTAAAGGGCAAAGTCCTTTTTCTTAGTCTCCAAGACTTCAGAGTTTTAATTCTAATTGTCTTTCTTATAACTCAACGAAGATAGATTGTCATTTGAAATTGTTCATCTTCTGAAATAAGACAAGAAATACCAGGGCTGATACAATCATAAGGGAAATTCAGCAAACTTTTGGTGTACCAATAGCTCTTGAAATTTTTAGGTTGTCAGAAAGGAAATGTTTAGTGTATAGTTAAGAGATAATAATTATCTATATAATCCAATCACCAGTGTTTGTTTTAACGAGAGAAATGAGACATGCCTGTTTATATGCATAGCACATGTGTATATGCATGTGTGCATTAGTGTATGGCTATATAACTCTGCTGTTGGACACAGCATTGATTTGAAAGCAGCAATGGGATAAAGAAAGCTGCTTATCTGATGGCTTTCATACAGCACAATTCACTTTGAAATTGTAGCAAACAGAAGTGAAAGTTCATTCATCCTCTGGATGCTTCTACTTTGAGGGTAGCATCCAACAGTGGTCTATTCTGATAACTGTTCTTTGATGGTTTTTCTTCTTCTACAAATTGTTTGTTACCATTTGGTAGGATTTGCAATAAGAATTTAGAGATACATTTTCACCTTCTGCCCAGGGAGTACAGTTATCTTTTAACAATTCTTTTGTTGGGTACAGCAGAAGGAAGCCTGCCACGTTTATCTTTTGAGGTGATTCTTTTTACAAAACAGTCTGCTAGCATTTTGTAGCTGAAAGGAATCTAATAGAAGGAACACATTTATAGAAGAATTTCTTCCTCTCTCTCTCTAAGAAAGGAATCCCATATTCTGATGGTGTACTGCTCCCTCAGGAATCATGGCACAATATCAATTTGTATAGGCATATGGGTATTCTGTTTCTCTTGTTAAGTCTATATGCAGTTCTATGAAAGCAGGGAATGAATTATATAGGAAGTTGCAATGATCCTGATATTTACATAATGTTAGGATCTTTACAGTGAAATGGAAGAAATACCTTTATTAGTTGTCTCATAAAATAACAAAGTACAAAATAGATGGCCCCGTGTTGCAAGTTGAAGGTTTAACAGGAGCATCCCGAGAGAGAACTGATGAGGGAGACTTGATTTCCATCCCACTGGGAGATTCAGCACAAGCTTAGATAAAGTAAAGAGGTATTAAAGCACAATGAAATAGGGAGTATTTGATCAGGCTTAATGGACATGTGTCTAAGAGGAAGGGGAGAACTAAAGAAAGACAGTATCTGTGGAGTTTAGATGAACTGGATTGCTCTTAGTTTCACTGAGCTTTTGTTAGACTGTAGCTAGTAATTAACTTCCTTGAGAGGCAAAGGCCTTAAGTGCAAAATTAACTGATGAAAGTAATCTTTTACCATTAGAAGTTGTCCATCTTTATCTCTGGCAATATTCTTAAAAATCCGTTTTATCTGATAACACCATGGGACTCGAATCTCCTAATGCTTTCTGTTTGCATGCATATCTTCCCCCATCTGGTTACTTTGGGGGAAGATTTAATGACCTAATGTCTTTAAATAGAGGGTGTGGTGTTTCTTTCTTTTGTATACACCTTGACAAACCCTACCTTTTAATAAGAATGTCAAGGTTAGGTTACTAAACACCACCAACTTCTATTTGGTAGGTGGAGGACTACCTTTTTGTTACTTGTTTTCAGATATAGTCACACTTGTTTGTTTTGTACCAAACACCTTTAATTTCCTATAGTTAAAATTTTGCAACACATGTAAAAGTAGATTATTACAATACACTTTTAAAAAGTCAAATGCAGCTCTAAAAAGCTTTCCTTTTTTTTTAAAAGCTAGGCCTAAAAAATAGGACACAATTATGTAGCATTTAGTGGTTTGATCTCTGGGACCCTTTTCCTCCTACTGGCTTGCCTCTTCCAGCCGTGATATAAGGTTTCTGCCTAGCCTTATTGTAACTTGCTAAGCTATGCTATGTTCTGTGGAGAGGATTTCTCTCTCTCTCTCTCTCTCTCTCTCTCTCTCTCTCTCTCTCTCTCTCTGAGTGGGAAACAGGAGGAGTGGGTCTGGGAGGAGACAGAAGGTGGAGGGAAGGACTGGGAGGAATGGAGGGAGGGGAAACTGTTGTTGGATGTAATATATGAGGGAAGAATGAAATATTACTAACAGTAATTTAGTAAAAGGCTTCCCTCTCTCTGAATATTCTAGACCCAGTAGCAACTGCATCCAGGTCTGAGCCCTTGTTTGAAGCAGTTAACACAAGAAACTCACTTCTCTCTTGGACAGTTACTCATAGTCTCATCTCACTGTGGCTGCTTGGATTGTATTTCACACTTGCCTTGTTTATTAGAATCCATTGGTTTATTTCTTTTTTCTTTTCAGGGGCTGGAGAGATGTCCTTGGTTAAGAAAAGCCTTTGCTGCTCTTTGCAACACCCACGTCAGGTACTGACTGTTTTCAGTACCTGTTTTCAAGAGTCTTCTGGCCTCTGAAGGCATTCCCTCCACATACACAGAACACACACAGATATACAGATATAGACATAGAAACAGACAACATACATACATACATACATACATACATACATACAAACATACATGCATACATACATGCTCAAATAAAAACAAATCTTTTAAGAAATCCATCTTTTCATGCTTTAAGAAAAATTAAATTGAAAGTGCAGGTGTGGATGATGTGTTATGAGTCATGGGTCAGGGAGGCCCATAGGCTCCTGAAATAATGTAGGTTTCTGCTGTTCCTCTTGGTTGCCCACCAGCATTAGATGATAATATTCCATTGCTGAAAGCAGTGTACAGCTTGAATGTAAGATATATAGAGATCTAGCTGAGACTCGGCTGGAAGCTTCTTTTTTGTTAGAAGGTGCTTAGGCAGGCTTCTGGAGGAGATAAGGCATCAGCAGTCTAACTCAACTATGAGTGTCATGAATTACAATACCAATCTGCTAGGCAAGATATACTCACTTGTGCAATAGTGGCATGGCTGTTTTGGGGTAACCAACTGTTCTATAATTGTGTTTGAGGTTTGCTCTGTAGGAGGCAATCCATGCTTGGTAGGGTAAATCTGGTTAAAGCCCCATGCCTGGGGAAGTCATAGTCCTTAGGGGGACTTTCCTAGTGTTGTTTGGCTAAACTGTGGGAATAGTGTTGTTTAGCTAAGTTGACATAGTACCAAACTGTCGTCTATGTATTAATTTTCATATAATACACAAGTACTACTCCCAGCTTTAGCCACAGAAACTTTTCTTCATAATGAATGGTGTTGAATGAAGAGCCTCATGGCTTTTCAAGGTGCTGAGAACAAGTGGTGGTGTAGTGTATTTCTACGATCCTCTCCAAAGCATAGGGAATATTTTGAAAATGTATGTGGAGGTTAGGGTGTTTGAGGAGGTATATAAAATCAGAAGATAGGGACAAAAACTGAGAATGCTATTCTCTGGGCTAGACACAGCTAAAGCAGTCATGATCTACCATCAGATGAATTTGCCTGTCCTGACCCCAGGAACATGGGTTTCTGTGAGAAAACCTCAGAAATCTATAGGACCTCCTGTAGAAGCCCAGTATTTATCCCTAGCATAGGTGTGGACTTTGGGAGCCCATTCCATATAGAGGAATACTCCCTGAGCCAAGACACACAGGGGTAGGCCTAGGCCCTATCCCAAAGGATAAGAAAGACTCTGATGACACCCTATGGAAGGCTTCATTATCCAGGGGGAGCAGAAAAGATATGTGACAGATAAAGTTTTAGTTGGGGGGGGGTAGGGGAGGATGGGTGGGATAATGGAAATGGGATTGTCATGTAAAACAATCCTGTTTCTAATTCAAATAAAAAAGTTGGAAAAAATAAAATAAAATGGCCATATAGAAAAAAAAAAGACTAAGTCTGTCAATAGTCAATCAGTGATAGGAAAGAGCTCTCCCTACTCCATGTCATACTGTTGGCTACTGATAGATTCTGGGTCAATGTCAGTCATTGTCTCTTTTTTATTAATTTTTTTTATTTTACATACCAACCCCAGTTGCCCCTTCCTCCCCTTCTCCTGCCCCCTATCTCCTCCAAATCCCACCCCTCATCCATTCCTCAGAGGGAGGGTGTAAGTCCTCCCTTGGGTAGTCAACAAAGTCTGACATGCCAAGTTTTTATTTTACTTTTTATAATTATTAAACTTTTACTTTAAATTTAACTCTTCTTATGTTTTTTCCCTAAGGAGTCATACTTTAAAATTCATATCATCAGATTATAATACCTTGCACAGTGACCTCCTGTTGTTCTCCTAATTCTTTGAAGATTTACATGTGTGGATTATGATAACTCTTTCCATATTTTTCATCTGTACTTGCTGTTGGGTTCAACAGAAGATCTTTTTATTCTGTTCTTTTCTTGATTGTTTTCTTTCTCTAATGAGCTTATCCCTTCCTACTTCTATCACTCACTACCATAGTCAGTTCTTAAAATTGTTTCAGCTGTAAATTAATTGTCTTTAATGTCAATTTTTAGCTTTCTTCTTTCTTGATCCATCAGTGGTATTTGACTTGATATTTCTTTCTTTTCATCATTTTACTTAACTTAGGTTCTAAGACATGGTTTGCTTTGTCCCCCTTCTTAAGTGTCCCTGGGTTCTCAGTCTTTTTGCTAATATCTTATTTTCACAATACTAAAACTCTGCTTCAATATGTACAATTTTAACTTCAAACTGCAAATTGTTAACTGTTAAGTGTTTCCATTGATAACTTCTGCCTGGTTCTATGCTCATGTTCTTAGCTGATATGTGTTAGGCATCTCAAATTCAACATGACATAAACAGAGTTCTTTACTTACTCTTTTTTCTGCACCCCTACTATAAACAAAATCTTCTACTTATCCTCCTTTAGCAAGCAAAAATTCTCTCTCTCTCTCTCTCTCTCTCTCTCTCTCTCTCTCTCTCTCTCTAGGTTAATAGCACTTCTCATTGTTACAGACACTAAGTCTAATCTATTTGAAGATCATACTGATTCTACTCTGAAAATAAGTTTGGGATCTGACTAGTTTTTATTACCTCCACTGCTGCCACCTAATCTGAACCATTTTCCTTTCTTCACATGGGTTAATGACAAGGACTTGTAAGAGGTCTTTTCACTGCCTCATATTTTCTGTATCTGATGAAATTATGTACTAATATATTTGACAGGAAACACCCAATAGCAGACCCATAAACAAAAGAGGGAATTCTCTTTTGCACATGTGAAATCATCCAGCTAGAGTTAGTATAGTGATCTGATACCAGTAATCCAGGCTCCTTCCTCCTTCTTGACTTCTGGTTTCCTCCAAAGGTAACTCAGGTATCTGATGTATAGTCCACCTCCTATCCAGGATAAGAGAAGAAACTCTCCTCTAGAAAGGACATTTAATAAAATAATTAAAAAAAATGACACAAAGGTGGGTGCTTTGGAAACACAGGTGGATTTGCGAGGAGTTGGGGGATAGGGTTTCTAGGTTCAAAATACATTGTATGCAGTCATATTGGTGAGGTTTCTATGGGTATATATATGTACATATAGAAAATTACACAAATACACACACACACACACACACACACACACACACATATATATATATATATATGTGCATGTAACAATAAATAATGAAAAAAGAGGACATGAATTGAATTTGAAAAAGAACAAGGAGGGGTAATACGGCAGAGAATGGAAGGAGCAAAGGGAAGGGAAAATGCTGTCAATATGGTATACTCTCAAAAAATAATTAAACACACATGGTATGAAGTTCTCCACGAACTAATACAAATTAAGAAAAGAAAAGAAAATTATGACAATTCACTTCCCATTTCAAGTTTTTATCCCTAGGGATGACTTGCTTTTGTTGGAAGTATAGTTTCTTGGGAAGGTTGGAAATGCAGTCCCTGCTCTGGGTGGTCAAATGACCAACAAACTAGTATAGGAACATAGGATAAGAATTGGACAACAGCTAAGAAGTCTCTTATTTCATTAGTTTTATCCAAATATACATCCTAATTCCAGAGCAAACTTCAAAATGTAAGCTCTCTGTTCAAGTCTTCTAAAGTTCTTTGACAGTCCCTGGCACTGAATATGCTATGGCTCCTAGCTGTCTATGAATTATCATCTTTCATGACTCCCACCAGGTACTTTTTTTCCGTCATCTACTTTGCCATTTCTTAGGTAGTTCAAGCACTTTGGTATTTTTGGTCATTGAGCTGCTGTTTGACCTGCCTGGAATACTTGTTGCCTGCATTTTCAAATGTCCCTCTTATGGGTTTAATAGCGTTGTGCCAACACCCATATCAAACTAGAACCCAACATGTGACCTCATTTCTAAGTAAGGTCTTTGCAGTCATCTTTAAGGATCTCAAGATAAAATTATCCAGGCTTTGGAGGGGGCTCTAAACCCACTTGCTGGTGTTCCCATGAGAATGTATGACACAGAACAACCCAGGGAAGAAGTTCATGAGAACAGGAAGACAAAGATTGTGGTGGTGCTGTCAGGAGATAAAAATCACCCAGTGCCTGGAAGAATGAATGTAGCCAAGATAGCGAATACAGGCCACTTCAGGCTTCTGGGTTCTAGAACTGCAAGAGAAAAACAATGATGTGGTTGTGGTAAGAGATACAGTGCCAGGCTCTTTCTGCACTCCTATCATATTACTGTTCAAATAAGCCCACCTCAGCTAATTATAAATAGCCATCCCATTTATACTCTTTACTTCTGTGACCTAATTTATTTTCCACCATAACAATTATTACAACATCGGAATATTATAATTTATTGCTTCATCTGAAGTAGAATATTTACCCTATGAGGACTTTGTCTATTTCTTTTTTGATGTATATCCTGCTCCTAGAAGAATGTGGGCATATACTAGGACTCAATATATACTGTAGTGGATCAATTCAATGAATATAGTATCCTGTGGGTAATGTTCCATAAATTATTATATTTATTATATTTAGGTTATTATATTTAGGCTTTAGAATAGAGAATAGGAATGTCATGTTGATTTTCCTCGTTCCAACTTGAGGATAGATAAATACCTTATTGTCAGGAGATACTAAAATTTTCCTGGTAAGCAGTTTGGGTTGGCTGTGGTATCAGGCCTTTTCATCTGAAAATCAAGGTCAACCCCAGAGAGTACGGAGCACATTCACAATGACCTTTACCTGTAGATTTTTTTTTTTTTTAATGCAGTAGCTTGAGGTTGTCTCCTTGAACTACAGGCAACTTCCGACACTTCCTCTGACATGTCTAGACTTGATTGAGAGTAGCATTCTGATTTGCCTACAAGACAGCAGTCAAACATCACCCCCAAGTTACTGAGTGATTTGCCATGCTTCATGATTTTGCTTAATATCTTACAACTAAATTCGCAGAGAGTTGGAATCTCAAGTTAATAGTTTGGGCTTTTTCTTTTTTTTTTCCAACTTTTTTTATTTGAATTAGAAACAGGATTGTTTTACATGACAATCCCATTTCCCTTCTCCCACCCGTCCTCCCCTACCAGCCTCCCCAACTAAAACCTTATCTGTCACATATCATTTCTGCTCCCCCCTGGACGGTGAGGCCTTCCATAGGGTGTCATCAGAGTCTTTCGTTTCCTTTGGGGTAGGGCCTAGGCCCACCCCTGTGTGTCTTGGCTCAGGGGGCTTTTTCTTTTGGCAGTCATAGTTCTATGTTTGCAGGGGTCAGAGACAGGGTCAATTTTGGTTTGTGTGTAGTGGAATACCACTGAAGGTTTTTGAAGAGAATCACAGCAATTTGCAAAACATATTTCATCAGATTGAGAAAAGATCAGAGAAAAATCAGTGGGTGACTGCACGTGTAGGTGAGAGCTGATGACAAATTCATGTGATATGGAGGAGGAAGGGGTAGGGGGAGAGAACGTATTCCGCATCAGCAGTCCCAGGTACAGCAGAATGTTTGCTATGACAAATCAAAGCTGAAAATAGAATCAAAATAACCCAAAGTTGTGGTTCTCTTAATCTATAGACTAATGAGCAAGCAAACAAAAAATGACTCTTCAAGAGAAGAAAAGGAATTTGAATACAAAAGGTGAAGCTTCTTTTAGTAGTCTTTGTTGGCTTGAAATCCTGCAAGAATAGCGTGGAGCTGTTCAAGATCTCAGGTGTTATTTTGTGGGTTATTCATATTGAGGCCAAGCTAGAAGAAAGAAGAGTGTCTAAGACATAATTTTGTGTGTGTCCAGTTCTTTAGTGAAGGTACACATACCTAAAGCATTATGTTTTGTTGAATCACTAGGCAAAGGCACACTGGTTACTATATTTGACACCAGGAAACTAGATGCTGGCTGCCCTTCCTTGACATTTTTTTTTTCTGTTTTAAAAGACTATCATTTTTCTTTGCCTAGACTTTCTGTATTTATGAAGGAATCAAATCCAAATTCTGTAGAGTGAAATGATTTTGGTAACCTTGGCTGAGTTTCATGTGACCTAAAAGTTACATTACAACCTTACCCATAGCTGGCACAGTTGTTCAGGAGTGCCTTTTATAGAAAAGGCCAAAATTAACATAGGAATGAATGAAGAAAGTTAGCATTCTCTCTTTTTGGTACTTACACAGTAATCCTTCTATGTCCCTCATGCTGGCAAAAGGATGCTTACACTTAGGCTTAGTTTGCAAAAATTAAAGCGTAAAGCTTTGTTATGGAGGAACAAAAGTACATCTTTTTTTTTTTTTTTTTTTTTTTTTTTCAAGACAGGGTTTCTCTGTGGCTTTGGAGGCTGTCCTGGAACTAGCTCTTGTAGACCAGGTTGGTCTCAAACTCACAGAGATCCGCCTGCCTCTGCCTCCCGAGTACTGGGATTAAAGGCGTGAGCCACCACCGCCCGGCCAAAAGTACATCTTAAAGCCATATTTCTCCCAAATATCCTCTTACCTGGAATATAAGTGAATCTCATATGCATAATTTTACTGACAGAATGGTTTAGTTATGGCATAATGAAATATGAAGCAAGCCTGATACACATCGGGATTCTTTTTCTGATGTTTTACTTTTGAATTGCTGCTTTTTAAAAGCAATTTTGTAAATCAAAGACAGCGGATAATTTTAAGGTCTTTTTTTTTTATTTCCCTGTAGAAGTAGCACACTGAGGTGAAAAAGCATGGACCTGGGTTTCAGGTAGTGACTGCATTGAATACTGGGCTGCCAATTTCTACCAGCAAAGTGGATTTGGTTTGTTTATCTGAGAACTAAATAGAAGACCTTCTATACTCAAGGATTGTGAGGGTTAAAGGAGGTAATCGGTAAGAAGTGGGGCCCCTGTGATATTATATAGCATAGGTATATTTTGGATGTGACAGAGAAGTAACTTACAGATTATTTTCTTGCATGTGAACATTAGCAGAGACTTTTCAACAACACAAGGCAAATTAATTTGTGACACAGGACACACAGTTCTCAGAGACAGAATATATTACACTCCAGCATTTAAAATTAATCTCTTTATCATTATGAAGGATGGAAGTCACAGGACAAGCTTTTGACTCCTCAGAACCTTTTATTGTTTAATTTGGCTCCATCATACGGCAGCTTTAATTGCATGGGCAAACAGTGAGAACACAGGTGGTTGCACAGATATTTTCAAAGCACCATAAGGGATGGGAAAATTCTACAAACTGCCATCACTCTAGTTGCCTTAGGATTTTGGAGACATCTGTTGGTTGTGTTATTGGGAATCAAAATCTGCTCTTTTATAACAATGGGAACATTTCCTTTCATGAAGCCACTGGAGCATTAAGGAAGGCAGTGTCCCAAAGAGACTGATAATAGGTCATTTAATCAACTGTATTTGGAATCTGCCTTCTTGTAAAGCTTTGCTGTGTACTCTGAGGAGGGTATAGGGGCAGATTCGTAGAAGCATGAAGAGGAAGGCTTCTTTTGCTAAGTACTATTTTCCTGATTTTGCAGGTGACTCTAATTAGAGCAAAAGCTATGCTTAATTTGTTTACATCTAAATTATATAAATTATAACAAGAAATTTCTTTAAAGAGAAAAATACAAAAATGACAAAATTGTTTCTAGGATCTGCTCTATGTGTGCCTTTGGAGAGGCAAGATTCTCTCTGTCTCTACCTTTCCTAGTAGTTGGCTGAAACATCATTTCTCTTCTGATAATAGATTGTCAATTACACTAGATTTACTGTCTATGTATAAACCCCAAGACCCTTGAGAAAAGGTATCTTAGACAGATGAAGAAAAGAAGGATCAAAAATGTAATTTGTCAATAGTACCATACATTCCAACAAGGTAGTAATTTCAGTTTCCCTGTGTGTCAACAAAATCTAGGTTTAAAGAACAATGAATGATGAAAAAAAAGAAAATTATAGAAGATTATAATAGTCACATACATCTGGAGGATGTGTCAAGAAGAGTAAATCTACCATTAAGAAATAATAACAAATAAAAGAAAGCTATTGTTGGAAGTAGAAGACCACTGGTGATCAAGTTCAAAGTTAGCAGAAGAGAAGGTAAGAGAGGAAAGGGGGGCATGGCCTTTCTGGCTAGGGGTTGTTTACCCAACCATGAAAAGTAGAAGAGCTCCTGTGTCCATCCTGGAGAAGAAACTTCTTGGCTGTGGTTGGGAGAGTCCACAGGGAAACAGGAGCTTCCAGGGTTCTGGTTAAATGGGGGCCAAGCTTATTGTGGACAGAAGCATGCTAGAATAAATCTTTCTTTTGTTTACCTATACATTTCAAACATCCTATGCTTTATGCAAATTGGTTATTGTATACAGCTTGCATATATTTTCTTTATAGAATCTAAAATCTCATAGATCTGTTTTTTTCAAGTATTTGAACAAAAAAATAATGTAGTCACTAGAAAGCTCACATTCTTAAAACGGAAAATGTAAAAAAGCATCTCTAACTAGTACTATTATGAAGAACTATTTCTTTTTTAAAATATCATACATTTTCTACTTGTGAAACACATCTCATCATTAACAACACATTCAATGGATCTAGGACTTGAGCCTGCTTTTCTGTTTGCTTTCTCCTTCCTTATTTTCCAGTCTTAGTTGAAGAATCCCGAGCTCTAGAATTATAACTATAGAGCTTTAAATTCCAATTCCTCTCATTTAGGGATGTATGTTTTTGAGCAACTTAAATGTATATTCTGTGTTTGATTTTCTTCACATTTCATATAATTATAATTCAATCTAAAGAAATAGACAAGTCAGGCATGGTGACATATACCTTTAGTGCTAGTACGCAGAGGCTGAAACAGGCAGATATGTGTGTGTAAGGCCATCCTTAATTTATGGTTACAATGCATAGGAATCTCCTTGCCTTTAATTTTAGGTACATCATTTAGTGTCTTAGTGTTGATGTATGTCATGGTTAATGTTGGCTGTCAATCTAAAAAACCTGGGAAAAGGGACTGTCAGTTGAGGAATTGGTTCCCTCAGATGGACCTGTGTGGAATTTTCTTGATTGCTGATTAATGTTGGAGGGCATAGCCTACTGTGGCTGGTGGCATTCCTGCTTAGGTGTGTGGGCCTAGGCTGTATAAGACAGGAAGCTTGGAAAGCCCAAGGAACCAGCCAGTAAGCTTCCATTTCTCTACGTCAGTTATTGTCTCTAGCTCCTTTCCTCAAGCTTCTGTGCTACATTCTTTTGATTATGGACTACGATATGACATATAAGCCAAAAAATCCCCTTCAGCTCTGAGGTTGGTTTTGGTCAGTGTTTTACCACAGAAATGGATAATCAAATTAAGACAATGTCCCTTATTTCTTTTAAAAAAGGAGAAAAGTAAATTAGCCTGTTTTTCACTATACAGCAGATTACACATGCACACACACACACACACACACACACAGAGAGAGAGAGAGAGAGAGAGAGAGAGAGAGAGAGAGAGAGAGAGAGAGAGACAGAGAGAGAGAGACAGAGAGACAGAGAGAGAGAAAAGAGAGACAGAGACAGAGACAGACAGACAGACAGACACACCACACACACACACATGCACACACACACACACACACACACACACACACACACACACACACACACACACACACACACACACCACACAGACAAAGACACCAAAGTTCTGGAAAAAATAGGCTGTTTTAGATATTTTTTGGGCAGGTTTTGATAGGCAACAGAATAACACTTTCTAAGAAGTCTCATGCCTGTTACAGTATGATGTGACGTAATGTGTGGAACATGAACTATTCACTGAGAACTCAGTAACGACAGGGAAGGGACACTGACTGTAATAGATAATTATGACAACAAACAGCAAAGTACTACCTATAATATCATCATTTAGTTCATCCTTTTAAAGTCACATAGTGCATACATACAAGAATCCTTCCTACTGTGTCATCTCCTTGTATTCTCCACAGGGCTTCCTCTGTAATAATTTTCTTGATAAAATATTATTTGTAGGAAAAATGATCTCAGAAACAGACTGTGAAAACAGCTCTATGTGCTTTTGAAATAAACAACTGTACACAGATAGAACAATAATTATTCTAAGCAGAAGAAAACAAAATTTTGATGGTCAGGACACTTGAATTCCTAAATGATAAGAATTATATTTAAAAGTATTTGGGATCTTTTTGTCAGAATTTCAGTTTGTGGATTGAGGTCTGTTTGACTCTTGGCCATTTCCTAACGTGCCTTTATTTTCCTATGAAATAAACCATCTTTTCCCTAAGGATGGGAGATCCATCCTATTATTGAAGTATAGCAGTGTCTGTTTTAAAACTAAATTTTTAAAATATCCTTTTAGACTGCCATGCTTCCTGGAAAAGGTAAACAAAGGCTAGGATTCCTTAGGAAAAAAAATGTAGTCTGTATGGCTTCACTAGATCAGAAAAGGAAAAAAAAATGAAGCTCTATTTTCTGAACAGCAGAGAGCTTTCTGTGAGAGTTGGCAAAAGCATCAAGGCATTGTTTGTAGATATTATTTTTGATAGGTTTGATATACAGCATAGTTTCCTGAGCCAATGGAATATTGTCTTCTAAGAAATCTCATCAGGCCAGCAGTGCTGCTGCTATGGACCGGCTTATCAGCTCCAGCCAGAGTGTGCTACTCCTGCACACACCTCCTAGCCTGAGAGGAAAATAAATTGTACAGTTAATAAGAAAGAATTATTGTGAGTGAGATGCATGACATTATGAGCAGGCGGCATGTTTTACAGACTAAATGGTGATTTGCCAAAGGTGGTGGTGCTTCTTATACATGAAATGAAATTTTGACTTCAAAATTGTCATTTTAAATGTATTTGCTGGTTTTGTGGTTCAAAAAGTGAACATTATCTGTTTTCAATGTGTTTGGGGGCTAGCACTGCAGAGATAATTCCCATTTTGTGTGTGGGGGAATTTGCTAGTGGATATATTTATCCATTCCAGATATTTAACATTTAGTTTTGTTTTTTGAAATAAATCCAGGCACAGAGAGCACACATTTTAAAGCATGAAGCACGTGAATGTGAGCTTTAGCAGTGTGTCTGAATTGCTTATGGGAGTTTATGGTCCTTATTGCATTTTGCAATTGTCTGACTTAAAAGCTCCAGTGCCAAAGTGTTTGCACTTGAAGAGTGTGATTAGGTGAATTTAATAGGTTGTAACTGCGTGGTATCATCTTTTCTAAAATGGGAGATTAGGTTTTAGTCTTTCTATTTTAACTAGTAAGACCTTAGAAAATTTCCTAATACTTAATAATAAAGGGGTAAAATAACCTTTTATAAAACAAGAGAGCTATTATGTGAAGGACCAGGAACTCAAGATAAAAACATATTTTAAAATACTTTTGCCTGCTCTATATTTACAAAAAGAACACCAGATATATGACCAGATAATATTATTCACTGTGGAAAATCAACCTAAGTTTTTATTATCTTAGCCTAATAAAAATACATATTTTTGTCTACTAAGAATCCAGTGTGAACTTCCTCATCCATGAACACATTCTTCAACCTGTGAATTCAGACACTCATTCTTGTACTTGTGGATTTACTGTCTCTCAAGGGCTTAAAGTCCTCAAAATTAATTTGGAAGATTGAGGAAATAGTGGGCAGGGGCAGAATAAGTGAATTTTAAAACCACTGTCCTGAAAGACACACACACACACACACACACACACACACACACACACACACACACACACACACACACACAATTTCTGTTATTATTCTACTGGTAGAAACTAGTTAACAACCAGAATAGAAAGGATTCTGAGTGTGGTCGACAGACCTTGACAATGCCAAGGTCTAGCTTACTGATGACTACCTACAAACTCATTTCTTCATGGTTGAAGAAGGACGTGTTACACAAAAAATGGCCAGACGTTTGTCTGCCAGTGCAGAACTACCCCAGATTTCCTGAGATGTCTAGCAGAACCTCAAGGTCATGTGAAAGCATGCTGAAGAGATTTCTTTCTCCTATTAATTTAATAACTCATACACAAAGACTTTAGTAATAAATCAACAATGGAGTAGAAAACAGAAGTAAACAAGGATGTATTTCTGTCTGAAGCTTCTTATGCAATGGGTACCAGATTTGGACAGAAATAAGATATATCTGGAATTCTTGGTAAAAAGGGGAACTTTCTGGGACTAATCTCTCAGAGAATTAGATTCAGTTCATCTAAAAATAGGATTTTCTCTTTCTACCTTTTTCTTTAGATTTTATTGTTACATATCTCTGTAACATATACATATATGCATCAATATATAAACACAACTGTCTGTTCAGTCCATTTTGGTTACTTGTATGTGTATGATTTTGGGGCTTACCACTAATTATTGGATAATCAATTATGGGCTCATCCTTAGGGGAGCCTATTTCTTTTGCTCTCAGCATTCCTCAGTTGCCTATAGCTCTTTGCCTAGAGGTGGGTATCCATGGCATTTCCTCATTCCATGTTAATGTGTCTACTGATACTGTCCTTGTTAGGTATTGTTTTGTCAGACATATTGTTGATATGTCAGGGGTAAGGAGATGAAACTCACTGCAGGCTTTCTGGTCCCCTCATTGGTACAATCTTTATGCCTCTTCTTCTGTGATGTTCCAAGAGCCTTAGGTGTAGCAGTTGGGTTGTAGATGTATCATTTGAGACTGGAAACCCCAAGATCAGTTCTTGTCTGCATTTTGACTAGTTATGGTTTTCTGTAATGGTCTCCATCTATTGCAAAGAGAAGTTTGTTTGGTGAGGGACTGAGTGCTGCACATAAGTAACATATCTGTGGGTCTATATATTTGGAATGAAGTTAAGAATTATGCTGATTTAGGTTAGTGGCAGTAGTAGGTTCTCCCCGAAGATCTATGATCCTTCTAGCCATGTGTAATTGGCTAGGTTCCCAGTACCAGACATGAGTTTTCTCCTATTGAGTAGGACTTAAGTCCAATTAGCTTCCTGTTGGCTACTACCAAGATATGAGTAGCTTAGGGATATTGTGCTATTATGGCCAAAGTTGCGGTTTATACATGTCAGAGTTGGGTAGGACTGTTAGTTGCTGCCCTCTTTTGGAAGCTTACATGGTGCCTTCCAGCAGTGTGAAAGTTCTTACAAGTGTAAAAGTGCTTTTTCCTGAAGTCAAAATGTAAAAATCACTAATTTGAATCCGAAATACAAGCATCTATCTATCTATCTATCTATCTATCTATCTATCTATCTATCTATCTATCATTTATTTATCATCTATCTAATGGTCTATCATTTATCTATCATCCAATTATCTTACATCTGTCATCTATCTTGTTTCTATCCTCTATTTATCTGTCTGTCTGTCTATCTGTCTTAGTTAAGGTCTCTATTGCTGTGAAGAGACACCATGACAATGCCAACTCTTATAAAGGAAAACATTTAATTGAGGTGGTGGCTTACAGTTTCAGAGGTTTAGTCCATTATCTTCATGGTGGGGAGCATGGTGGCTTGCAGGTATTCATGGTGCTAGATACATCTTGATCAGAAGGCAACAGGAAGTGGACTGAGCAAAGCTTGAGCAAAAGAGACCTCAAAGCTCATCCCCATAGTGACACATTTCCTCCAACAAGGGCACACCTTCTTCAACAAGGCCACACCTTCTTCAATAAGCCCACACCTTCTTACAGTAGCATCCATATTGAGTGCCATTTTTCTTCCAAACCACCACACTATCTATCCTCTCTCTCTGTGTGTGTCTCTCTCTGTCTCTCTCTCATCTATTTATCTAATCTTCATTTATATTTATTCTATGTATTATTTATTTATAATACATATGTGTGTATATATAATATTTATATTATGTAGAGTTAATGCCAGAGCCCGTGCTTAAAAAGATTCTTAGGTGAACATTTTCCAAAGTATAAAGTTTAGAGGCTAGTTTCCAGTGTCTACACGGGACCAGTGCATGTTTGCTTTGAGAGACTGCCATTGAGCCACTATGAAGTACTATATTTTCAGGAGCCAGTGCCCAGAGGTATAATACCTTTTTGTGAGACCAGGCTAGACACTCTCAAATTCAAAAATTTAAAAGATCTAGCTACTAAAAATAAGTCTTAAGAATGTGTCACCTGGAAGTTCATTCCTTTTATGTCCAATCCTAGAACAGTGTGGCTTTTCATAATTTGTGCAGATAATAAGGATTTCTATTTCTTTTTTTTTAAAGTTAATTCCCCACCACAGAACCTTTCCAAAAGCATTAATGCACACCATGTAATGAAATATGCTTGTATTTGAAGACAGAAAATGAAGGAAAGAAACAAACAATAATTAAATCTCCTAAATAATGTGTGCTTTGTGGTTAAATCTCCATGCAACTCCTTGAAAATTTAATAAGGGAATAAAGGCTCTTTTCCATTTGTGTAAGGCAGTGCCACATTTCTCTTCTCGATGAAATTGTCTCTGGTTAAACTGTGTCCCACAATTCAGGTTGCTGAGTATCTAGCTTGAGAGAATTTTATGTGTCTATTTTTTAACTCAAGTCAGTCATGTACAACCATATTATCTCACATCAAAGTAGGATATAAAACCAGGAGACTAGGTGAGGGGAAAAAGTCAGGGATGAATGTCATATTATATGATCCAATTACACACAGTCCCTGACTTCCATATGCCTGACTTATGAATGTCCTTGCATTTACAAATGGCTTCTCCAGGGAGGGTCAGCAGAATTCTCTCTTTGTTGCACCCCTCCTTTTCTGTCAGATACACAGACCAGCCATTTTCCAGGCTGTAGCAGACTGTATTTGCCTAGCTCTCACTGCCACCACTGCACAAGTTTTTAACACATGACATGCACCAAGCAATAGAAAAGAAAGCAGAAAGGCCAAGGAGAAAAAGAATGCAAACTTCACGTAACCTTCTTACTGTTCTATACCTTCTCGTCCCCTTTCATTTCTTTTGTCACTGAAAGAATGAAATGAAAAAAGAAAGTTTTTCTTCTTTTTCAGTCTTGTCAGTTGCATGTTTCTCAAGTCTGTGGCCTCCCCAGATTCTTCCTGGCGGCCGTGGGGGCTGCCTCATGTATGATCATTGTGTTTATGAGAAAAAATGTCAAGAGAAGGAGGAGATGTAGCCATTGCTCTGACTGGGAAAAAGTGCTGTGAGTTGCCTATTCTGGAACGTAAACTCTAGTTGTCCAAAGAAACAATGGTTTGGGTGATGGCAATCACACTATTTTAGATGATAGCAGCACATATTTGATTTTAATTATCAATTGAACATAACCATAATGAGTGTATCATTGTATGAGAATATTTTCAGAGGATTGAATGAACTGAGATTAGAAAATGAATTTAGCATCCTTTTTTCTTTTTTGAAAAATGCATTCTTTGTAGGTTTCACATCGTGCATCCTGATCCCATTCATCTCTCTGTACCTTTTTACCTGACCTCTGCCCTTGCACCCTCTCCACCAAAATAAAATAAAATTTAAAAGAAAAACAAAAAATACCCTAAACAAAACAAAACATACTAACACCCCCCCACACACACACACTGAGAGAGAGAGAGAGAGAGAGAGAGAGAGAGAGAGAGAGAGAGAGACAGAGAGAGACAGAGAGAGAGACAGAGAGAGAGAGAGAGAAAAGTCTCAGTGTAGAAGCTGTAGTGGGACCCAGTGAGTCAGACAGTATATCCTTTAATCCATATATCTTTACTTGTGAGTGTTCATTGCAATTAGTCATTGGTGTGTTTCGAGGTCTCTGCTTTCTGTTACACCCTAATAATGGGCCCTCACCAAGACTCCTCTGTTGTTGCCCTGTGTTGTGGAGAACCTGCTTTGGATCTGCAGGTTCTGTCTTTTCACAGACTCCAGCAGTTCCTAGATGAGGTGGATTTGGGGGTAGGACAACTCATAGCCCTTGTTCTAGGCCTGAGTGGTAGTTGGGTTGGTTAGTTTGCCAGCTTTCCCTCAGTGACACCCCTAGGGCGAGCTCTGCAGAATTGTTAGGCTTTGCTCACACACTGCAGCAGGCAGCAAGGAGCAGAGTCAGTGCTCCTGCTCTCATGCTTCAGGGCGAGCTCTCCTGCACACCCACAGCAAGGGTTAGCTTCACTGTGCAGTCCAGGTGAAGTGCAGGGCCCATTCTCCCGAGTGCTGCAGCTGATGTGGGGAAGGACCAGCTCTCCCACTCTGGTGAACTCAGGATCAGCTCTCCCACCCACCACAGGGATGGAGTATGGGGGAGGGTATCTCTTTCTCTCCCACTCCACCACGTGGCAGACGAAGGGTGGGGCCAGATCTTACACACCTTTGTAGGGTGAGATCATCTGCACCTGAGTCAACAGGATCAGCTCTCTTTTGTTGCCCACCTCATCTAGGAACTGCCCAGGGAAGCTCTCCTGAGTGCTGCCTCTGGGGAGGGGCAGTTTCCACTCGCCTACTCGGGTGACCCTGGGACCAGTTTTCCCGCCTGCCTGCAATAGGTGTTGAGGATCAGGGGTGGGAAATCTGTCCCTTGTCCCTACCACTGCATGACAGACAGAAAGTGGGGCCATCTCTCCCACTCTCACACCTTTAGGACATGCTCACCTGCACCCCGCCAATGAGGTCAGCTCCACTGTTCTGTGCAGGCAAGGTGCAGGGCCCCATCTTCCCAGTGGTGCTGGAGAGGACCAGTTCTCCCTCGTACTGCAGCCAGTGAAGGGTGGGGCCAACTTTTGTGCAGCCTTATCCTCACTGTCTTTGATGGTAATAGGATCCAAGGACATTAACACAGATCCAGGCTGCAACAAGGCCATAACCCTAGACATGGCTGGATCTTTGCAGCAAACCAGATCCGGACAATACCATGGCCTGGGCTGGCAGTGTAGGCTGCTCAGTTCTGTATTGCCTTTGCAGCTGCATGGCCCTGGGACATTAACATGGGCCTAGGAGGCAGCCTAGACCCTGGTTGTCCACAGGGCTCTTGGGCTGTGGATATTAGCACAGATTCTGGCTGTAGTTGGACCATGGACCCAGACATTGTCCTTGTCAGCAGCCTGGACCAGGATGTCACCATGGCCCCAGTTTGCAGTGCAGGACCCTCAAATCAGAATAGACCCAATGGCTGTATTGCCCTCAAATACCAGTATGGCCTCAGGTAGCAGTCCAGATGTCAGGCATCTGCATGGCCCTAGATGGCAAAAGAAGACTCTGATATCAATGCATAACCTATTTGCAGCTGGGTTACAGATCCAGACATGGCCCTGGCCCCAGCTCTGTCCATCGGATGCCCTGGTAGCACATGCCACTCAGGTCTGTATGGTCCCATCAGTGGCACAGCCCTTGGATGCCATCCCATCACCGGTGATGACCCAGATCCTGGGCAGCTGTGTGGTACTTGGTAGCAACATGGACCATGGACATCAACACAAATCCAGGCTGCAGTAGGACTCAGACATGGTCCCTGGCATCAGCCTATGTCTGGATGTTACCCAGATCATCATGGCACTAGAGCACCTACATGTCCGATGGCAGCGTGGCACTAGAGGCCAACATGTCCCTAGGTGGAGGTCTTGACTCTGGGTATCCACTCGGCCTTTGATGGTAACAGGAGCCATGGACATTAATGCAGACCCTGGCTGTGGTGGCCATAGATCAAGATATGGACCTTGGACACATTTTGGGGCTGGACATCTCCATGGCCTGGATAGCACAGGCCACCTAGATCTGTATGGCACCAGTGGCAGCATGACCCTCAAATACCAATATAGTCTCAGGTGTCAGCCCAGACTATGGGTTTCTGCACGGTCCTCCGTGGCAACAGTAGGTCTGATGTCAACACAGAGCCCGACTGCTGCAGGGCCAGGGACCTACACATAGGCTTCGGTAACAAACTGGACCTGGATGTCACCATGGATCTGGGTGGCAGTACAGGCCACTAAGAGTGGCACATACCTTGGACACTGACATGGTCACAGGTAATGCCCTATCCTCTAGGTGTCTACAGGGCATTTTTTTTTCGAGTCAGGGTTTCTCTGTGGTTTTGACAGGCACCCCCGAACTAGCTCTTGTAGACCAGACTGGTCTCAAATTCACAGAGATTCTCCTGCCTCTGCCTCCCAAGTGCTTGGATTAAAGGTGTGGGCCACCACCGACCAGGGCCCTTGATGGTAAAAGGAACCATGGAAATCAACACAGACTACTACAGCTGTGTCAGAGTCATGGAATTTAACATTCTTATCACTATACTTAGCACAATACAAATTAATGCCTATATTGTCTATCGTATTTCCCCCCATGAATAAAAGTTCTACAAATACTAAATGATTTACAAGTAAACCTCATGCCCTCATTACCTTTCTTAAAATGTATTTTTTTAATTAATTTAGCTTTTACATTCTAATCCCAGTTCCCCCTCTCTTCTCTCCTCCCGCTTCCCCCACTCACTCCCACTCCTCATCTGCTCTTCAGAGAGGGTAAGTTCTCCCCTACAAAATCTACTAAGTCTGTCCCATTGGCTTTAATTGTCAAATTGACATGGCCTGAAGTCAGTTCAGAGAAAAGCATCCAGTGAAAATTTCCTAGATTTGATTGGCTTGTAGGCATGTCTGTGGCTGATTGTCTTAACCTCCAATTAATGCAGGAAGGCCTAGCCTCATTGTGGGCAGTGCCATCCCTAGGAAATTGGTCCTGGACTGTATAAGAAAGATAGCTAAGCATGAGCAGGTGAGCAAGCCAGCAAGGAAGTTGTAAGCTGTGTGCTTCTGTTGTTCCTGCTTCCAGGTTTCTTATTTACCTCCGTGGTGAATTGTGACCTGACAATATAAACCAAGAAAACCCTTTTGTCCCTAACTTGCCACTGGTGTTTTAAACTAACCATTACTATAGTGAAAAATGCTTTTACTAAACCAGTTGCAATAAGCCAGTCAGATTGTTTTTTTTTCTATGAAACTTTGAACTAAGAAACTATTACTATTTAGTGGAGATTTCTAGAGCCAAAGGATATAAGGTGCTTGGGCCATTGGATTTCTTGAGAGCAGAGGATGGTATAAGATCAACCCTAAAGAGCAGCGAGCCCACGAAGGAGACTAGGAGCTGTAAGCAGTGGAAGAGCTTTGTTCAAGACTTTCAGATTCCTAGTTACTATGTGCAGAGACCTGACTACACTTTGTTTCTGTTCTTAGGTCAAGAGATGTGAATCTCTTACTATCTGGGTGGCTCTTCCCCTAATGCCTGTTATTCTTTTTTTGTAAAAATATTTTTATTCTTTGAAAATGTTATACAATGTATTTAGTCATAATAGGTTTCCATTCCTTCCCCTAACTTGTCCCAGACACACTCTCACCTCCCAACATTCTGCTGTTTTAGTGTGAAAGCCTTGTTCTTTGACCCAATCAGTGCATGCATGCTCTGTGTTCCGTTGAGTTCTCAGTCTATTATGTTTCTTTAAGTATCCTGATGAAACAAATTTTGTATTCATAAAAAATGTGTAGTTTGCAGAGCTGGGGGTATGAATGAGCTGGCAAAATGCTCATAAGCTAGAGAACCCCAGTTGGCTCTCCAGCATGCACACAACAGCCAGTATCTAGAACCCAGTGCTAGGGAGTGGAAAGGGCAGAATAGAGGAGTCTAGTTTTGCTGGACAGCTAGCTAGTCTAGCTGAATTATTGAGATCTATGAGTGGTAAAAGACAGACTATCTAAAAAAGTCAGGAGGGGAATAACTGATGAAGTCACCTGAAATCAATCACTGACTTGATACACAATTACCTGTATATACATGTATGTGCACATACAAAAAGCAACACATATACAAAGAAAGTGTGTAGTCTGTCAATCCATGTTAATTGTATGATTGTCATAATGTACAGTGCTAAAACTAGACCTTGATCTATCTATCTATCTATCTATCTATCTATCTATCTATCTATCTATCTATCTAATATATATATATATATATATATATATATATATATATATATATCTTTACAGATCTTAAAAATTGGTCCCCTGGTTTTCCACATTCATTTAAGAATCATTCCTCTTCCAGAGCTCATATCGATTTCTCAAATCCAGGGAAAGCCTGGATATTTGACATTTGGAAGGCTGTCAAGTTATTAAACTCTGTTGTAGAATAACTTTTAAGCAGCGTTTAAAATTAGAAAAATAAGGCCATAGTTGGCAAAATGATAAAAAGAACCTCAAACTTTCAGTGTGGTTGAGTGAACAAAACATTTCTAAGAGCATATGGCATTGGATGTCAGCTTTTATATTGTTATTGCTGAAGTGGAAAAGGTTAACTCACTTCATATCTCTTTCCATTTGCTTCTAGGTCTGTTTTATCTTGAATGACCTGCTGAATCACTGAGCAATAAATTGATTTTAAAGCAACAGCTTCTTCTGGAGAGCTAGTGCTTTGGATTGAGATGTGAATCTGAGCAGAAGATGACCAGGTTCTAGTGTAGGGAGGATTGATTAACTTCCTCACTTCAGAGCAACAAGCAGCTTTGTTTCTGCATATGTAAAATACAGACCTATTTTAACCAAATTACAAAAAGACTGTGTAGGTAATTGCTATAATATGGTACAAGTATGAAGGTACAGAAAGTTACTGTTCTTTTCCTTGTCTGCCCTGTCAGTCCTTCCATCCTGCAGTAATTGATATATAAACATAGCACCAGGAATAGTATGTTAGAATATATTGAGAATCTAAATGTCTTCATTGAATGAATAAGATAAAATAAATCATGCATATTATATATATATGAATAGATATGACTATCCTTTAGACTGCAGTGAAGATACATTATATGATGTTACTTTACAAATGTTTTTTTTCACATGCTGACTGGTTGAATCTTTGGTTTTACAATGCTGCCACAGATTTTCTTGCTCAAACATCAAATGCCCAGTAGAAGATATCCTCAAAGTAAGACTGACCCTTTAAACCTTTGAATAGATACTATAGATCACTTTATATAAACACATTCACTATCAACACATGAACTTACCACTTATTGAAATGAGAACACCAGTATCTATGTTAAGGAGAGTCAACTGATTATTAACTTCCCCCTTTTCTCTCTCTCTCTAGTCAGGGTACCCAGTATATAGTTGTAGCAGCAGGCTTGTTTTTCTTTTTGGAGCTCTGGACTTCCTTGTATTGGATTTCTGTCACGAGAACTCTGATGCTTTCCTGCCATTCTCAGTTGACTGTAGTAAGAAATGTGATATTTGTAATAAAAATAAAATCAAGCCTTCAGTTAAATTAGTTTTTGCTTATGAAAGCGACTGTTTAGAGTGAACATAAAAATTAGTGAACATGACTTCTGTTCATCAAAAAGCAAGCCTTAAGTCTCATTAACAATCTTTGTTTGTCTAGCAGTTCTTATTTTTCTTTGTTTTTTTTTCGCAGTTGCCTTTCTATTTGCTCCTTTTTATACTTGCAAGCACATCCACTTTAACTGGTTAAACTTTCCTAAAGCTAATAATAGTCTAAGAAGAAAAGGGATGAACGTAACTTACAGAGGAAACTTAGGGGAAAACAACAGTTAAAGACTCAGCTGAAGAGGGTCATACTCACCCAAAGGCAGCTAGCTTTGTAAAGCCTTAAACACTACAGAAGAAGAAATGGAGATGATCAGTTTTCTTCTTTTGTCCGGATGAGTGAAAATGAAAGCTTCCAGTTGAGTATGTCTGAGAGATTATCCTAGCTAATGTTAGGATGGAGATTTATGTAGTCTGCACATTATTGCTTTGCCTTGGGAACCAGGAATGTGGAATGTTTATTAAGTAGGTTTCTGTTTTTGTTGAACAGGTATTTTTCTCTTATGACTTGGTTCCACTGTATAATCACATTTCTTTGCATAATTTGTATTTGATATATGTCTGAGTCCTTGCTTGGAACAGACCATATGGAAAGCTCCATGAGTGCCCTGGGATCTAGGGGTATGCGGTGATTAACCATGGGTTCTGCTATTTGTGCAGCAGATGAGCAGAGCTGGGAAATAAGAGGCAGAACAGAATTGTTCTGTTGCCCTTATTTTGTCCTTTATTTGCTGATGCTATACTAAGTGCGAGAAAGTAAGACAGAATGAGAAGTCCCAGACAAGCAAAGAAGAGAAATGACCAAGTGTGTTTCAGAAGAAAATTGAAGAAGACAGTCGATTTGTTGTATGACTTTGATAGCCTGAAGATCAACTATCTTGTAAAAATGAAGTTAAAAATAAAGTTGCAGGTTTCTCAGAATCTCCACAGAACTTTTAGCTTCTATGAGACAACTTAACTGACAGAAACTGGCTTTGTAATTATACCTACTCTAAGAACATTTATTTATGAAGCATTTTATGTACATAGTTGATCAAGGGACTTCAGTAGGACATTGGCAGAAAAAGAAGCCACTTATCTTTGTAATTTTTAAATGAAACCACTGGGTTTAGGAAGAAAATAGCTAGGTGAAACAATAAGTCAGAATTAAATTGACACAAGCATTTGCTAATATATCAATTCAAAATTCAATATTTGAAGTTTAATTTTCTTATCAATGTATAACTAAGTTATTTAGTAGGCACTGAACACAGATGAAATATATTTTTTGTACTTTGTGAGACATGCTTTATCTTGTTAGTCCTGGATTACAAAACTTGGCTAGAATTCTCTACAAGCATGCTTATTAAACTTGGCTAAAATTCAAAATCACCTGAAAAGATTGTTAGCACAGTAGTTTTCTGGGTCCTTGTCTTACACATCTGTGTAAACGCCCTTGGATCCCAGGCCAACAAAAGATGACAGATAGGAGTCTGCCTGAGGGGAAACAAATCAACTCAATCATGATGTATATTAGCTGCATTAGACTTCCTTTATGAACATGATTTTATAAACTTACCTGACTTAGGATTTCTGGTGCCTTATCTTGTATTCCTCAGTTTACCCCCTAACTTATGACAATCCAAGCAGAAAATGAAGGCCTTGGCCTACTAGTAATGCAGAAGGCTTTAACACAACTTTTCTCTCTTTCTTTCTTTGTTTCTTTTTTTTTTGATCCCTCCCTGCTCCCTTTTCTGTTTCTCACTGTGTGTATGGGTATGTTTGTAAATGTGCAGGAATACATGTATGCATGTGGAAGTCATAGAGTAACCTTTGGTGTCATTCCTTAAGAGTAAGCATCCTTCATTTTCTTTTGCATTTTTTATTTGAATTAGAAATAAGATTGTTTTACATGTCAATCCCAGTTCCCTCTCCCTCCCCTCCTTCCTTACCTCCTCCCCCCCCAACTAACACCCTACCTATCCCATACCCTTTCTGCTCCCCAGGGAGAGTGAGGCCTTCCATAGGGGGTCTTCAGAGTCTGTCATATCCTTTGGGATAGGGCCTAGGTCCTCCCCCATGTGTCTTGGCTCAGGGAGTATCCCTCCATGTGGAATGGGCTCCCAGAGTCCATACCTAGGCTAGGGATAAGTACTGATCTACTACAGGAGGCCCCATGGATTTCCAAGGTCTGTTCACTGACACCCATGTTCCTGGGATCTGGATCAGTCCCATGCTGGTTTCCCAGCTAACAGTCTCGGGACCAAGAGCTCTCCCTTGTTCAGGTCAGCTGTTTCTGTGGGTTTCCCCAGCCTGGTCTGGACCACTTTGCTCATCACTCCTCATTCTCTGCAACTGGATTCCAGTTCAGTCCAGTGTTTAGCTGTGGGTGTCTGCTTCTACATCCACCAGCTGCTGGATGAAGGCTATAGGATGGCATGTAAGTCAGTCATCAATCTTCATTTTATTTTCAAGTTTTACTTATAAACATACTTTTACTAATTATTTGATAACCCCATCAATGTATTTTTGATCATATTTACCCTCATTCATTGCCAGTTCCTCCCAGAACTACCCCACTTCCCTATACTTCCCACTTTGTATCCTGCTTTTATTATTTTAGAAACAATTTTATTTTATGTATTCACCCATTCCTTCGCCCATCCTCCCATCCTCCCATGCCCTCCACCAATTCCCCAACCCATCCCCTACCCACTCCCCAAGGATAGTGAGACCTTCTATGGGGGATCATCAAAGCCTGTCATATCATTTGGGAGAGGGCCTAGGCACCCTTCCATGTATCTGGGCTGCAATAGTATCCTTCCATAGGGAATGGGCTCCCAAAGTCCATTTGTGCACTAGGGATAAAGACTGGCTCCACTGTTACAGGTCCCATAGACTGCCCAGGCCTCCGAGCTGGCACCCACATTCAGAGGGCTTGGTTTGGTCCAGGGCTGGTTCCCCAGCTTTATGACTGGGTCAGGGTGGGGGTCGCCTGTGCTCTCAATGGGTCAGGTTAATTGTTCCTGTGGGTTTCTCCAGCACGGTCTTGGCTCCTTTGCTCATCCCTCCTCCCTCTCCACAACTGGATTCTGGGAGTATAGCTCGGTGCTTAGCTGTGGGTGCCTGTTTCTGCTTATGTCAGCTACTGGATGAAGGCTCTAGGATGGTAATCTCATTATAGGGGAAGGACATCAAAGGCAGCCTCTCCGCCCCTGCCCAGATTCTTACCTGGGGTCATTCTTGTGGTGTATTCTCCTTTTAAAATAAGCCCTTGGCTCCAGGTTGAGCTTCCCATCCACTGAAGCATGGTTGATTATTAGGAGCCACCCCTTTAAAGAAAACCCATTCTCCACCCTTTCTCTGAGAAGCACCCAACTGTCCATAGCTCCTCAGTTATGAGTGGGGATTCATGAGCACCTTCCCATTCCATGCTAGAATGCTGACTGGCTTGATCTTGTGCATATCTTTTCAAGACTTGCTGGCTAGCTCTCATAGCACTGGAAACTACTATCCAGGTTTCTGGGGTCCAAAAACATAATTAATAGTCTTATCCAGCTGTGAATCTTGTGAAGTGCCATAATGATAATACAGATCTATGGGTATAATAGTGGCATGAATGTCATGGGAGTAACCAACTTCTTTATGATTGGACTCAGGCCCACTCCACAGGAGTAAACACAAGCCTAATACTGTAAGTCTGGCCAAGAACACATTGTTAGGGAGTTCATAGCCCCCAGTGTTGAACCTACTGTTATCATACTTGATTTTTAATCTTTGATTTTTTTAACAACTGTGTTTTATTTTAGAGGCACTCATATTTACATAACCACCCCCCATTCCCTCACCCTATTCCCCACCAACCCTCCACCAACCCACACCCCACTTCCTCCCCAGGGATATTGAGGTCCTCCACAGGGGAACGCGAAAGTCCATCATATCATTTGGGGGCGGGCCTAGGCCCTCCTTTCTGTTTATGGGCTGGAATAGTATCCCTCCATAGGGAATGGGCTCCAAAGTCCATTTGTGCACTAGGGATAAAGACTGGCTCCACTGTTACAGGTCCCCTTAGACTGTCTGAATCAGTCCTATGCTGGTTTCCCAGCTATCAGTCTGGGGTCCATGAGCTCTACCTTGTTCAGGTCAGCTGTTTCTGTGGGTTTCACCAGCCTGGTCTTGACCCCTTTTTTCATCACTCCTCCCTCTCTATAACTGGGTTCCAGGAGTTCAGTTCAGTGATTAGTTGCTCTGATAGTCTGCCTCTGCTTCCATCAGCCACTGGATGAAGGCTATAGGAGAGCATATAAGGTAGTCATAAATCTCATTATTGGGGAGGGGCATTTAAGGTAGCTTCTCCACTATTGCTTAGATTGCCAGTTGGTGTTATCCTTGTAGGTCTCTGGAAATCTCACTCCTCAAACCTATAATGGCTCCCTCTATTATGTTATCTTTCATCCTGATCTCCTCTATTCTTCCCCTGACTCAACCTTCCTGCTCTTCCATGTCCTTCTCTCTCCTCCTCTTCTTCCCCTCTCTTTCTCCCAGTTCTTCCTCCCTTCCCCTCCCCCATTACTTTTTGAGAATTCTGTAATGCTTGCAATGTATTTTAATCATAATCACTTTCATTCCTCCACACAACTCCTTCCAGATCCACTCCCAACACTAACCCTTCTCAAATTTCGTGTCCTATTTTTTTTTTTTTCACTCCAATTTGTACTGCCTATGTTTATGGTGACATTCACGGTATTGTGGTTGACCTGCCAAAGGCCACACTTTTAATGAAAACTTACTTCCCTTCCTTCTGAAGCCATCAATTATCAATAATCCCTCAGCTGGGGGGGGTCTGTGCCCCTCCCCCTTGCATCCAGTCAGAGCTACTGTGAGTTCATAAATCCTGTGGTTCTGTCATTTCCAGAAGATGCTACTTGTACTGATCTCCCCTGATCTCTGCCTCTTACAATTTTCTGCCCTCTTCCACTGCGGTCTCTTAGCATTGGGGTGAGAGTGTATGATGTCCTATTTGTGGCTGAGTACTCCACATACTCTTATTCTCAGCACTTTCACACACTGTGAATTTCTATGTTAATGATTTCCCACTACACTAACAAAATAATAAAAATAATAAAAACCTCTGATGAGGTCTGAGAGATAGTCTGTTTGTTCACTAATGAATTACTCAAATTGTATATAGTGCCCAGAGCACAGTATGTGCCCACTGATATTTGTAAAGTTGAAAAAAATAGAATTATATCAAACTATGTGCAGCAGCATTTGAAATGGCCATCTACTTCATCTTACAGAATGTGAAGATTCTCCCATCCTGTTACCTAGTTATGTCCAGAGTAAATCATGTAAAAAATAATTATGTGGATCGGCTGGGATATAGCTCAGTGGCAGAGCTCTTGTCTAGACTGTCAAAGGCCCTAATTTGATCCTCAGTACTGCAAAAAAACAAAATAAAATAACAACAGTGACAACAACAACAAAACTCTGATGCATGTAACCAGGAATAGCTATAACTAAGAGTAGAATATGATGGCATACTAGTGTTATTGAAAATCTGAAGGTCTTTCATTCTGCTTTCTAGACTATGAAGAATGAAGTAGAATATTTTCACTGAAATGTTTAAAGTTTCTGTTTATTATTTAAATAAGTGAACTACTAAGTGCCACTATAGCATTTTGGCTATAGACTGGTTATCTGTTCTGTGGAGCATCTGACATGGGGATTTATAAACTCTAGCAATATAGTAAGGCAGTTTCAGTTAGGCAAGAATTATCCCCATATTTGCTTGTGAAGAAATCAGAGAAATTAGGAAGCAAACCCAAAGAAGAAGGCTAGAGAAAAAAATCACTCTAGAGTAATCTTGCTGATCACATGACTGAGATTGAAAGACAAATGCATATTTAGTAACCAAGTATATATTAGAGAATAAGCAACCAAGGCGAAAGGAAAACAAAGCAGAGAAGAAAGGTCAGCGGTGTAGAAGGTCTCTCTGGGATGGAAGGAAGCTATTGTTCCTAACCCAGAATGAAATACTATGCTGTGGGAGCAAGCACTTACTACCCCACTTTCTATTAGCAGAGAACATACATTCAACTCAGCTTTGTAGAAAACTCTTAAGCATGATGGGTACACAAAAGAATAGCAGTTGCTAACTCTCTGTGGGGAAATAAGTTACAGTGTAAGTAATACAACTGCCTATTTAGCCCCTGTTAAAGGACCTGATTTAAAATAATTGCCTGTACCTAAGGTTGAAATTTAATTTGGTTACATCACAGAATTACCTCAACAACCTCTGGATAAAGGTCATTTACAACATTGAGAAGGTATAAATTGCTAATTAATACTTTATGTTGAAATTGAGTTACTTAAGATTTTAAAGAAATGTTCAGTGAAATAGTAATGGGTACTAAGATTTCAAATTACTTTGATTTCAAAAGGTAATAAAATCCAAGGAAGAAATTTTATCTGCTAACTTTAAAAGTCTGTTTTAGAGAGAATAGTGACTTTTAATTAGATAAAAATTTCCTATTACCCGTAGAAGCACATTCTTTGATTAAATACAAAGATCTTAAAGCCTGGTGTTAGCAGGCTTAGTTTTCCCATTGGGAATTCTGAGTAAACCAAAGTAGAGAGATTTGAAGTTTTTGGTTTTGATAACCTAAAAGGCCCCCAAGTTCCTTTGCTGTTGTAATAAAGGAGACACATGCTGCTATAGGGAGTGGTTTGTGCATGGTGCCTGGCTGCCAGTCAGGTTGAAGAACCCAGTTCCAGAGGCAGTGCTCTGGCTTGTTGGTCAAATGTAGCCATTTTTTTTCAGTACCAGATCCAAGCAAAGACAAACACATACAGAAGTTTTGTACACAGAGAGGAAGACTGTGCCACATTTGTTAAAGCTTTTTACACATAAAGGTCTGTGACACGAGGCTTGATATCAATCATTGATGTGCATTTTGAACTACATAGCATTCATATTATTTCCCACCATATTTTTCTGCCTTCCTTGGACTGTGTGTCTGAAATATGACAGAGAATTCTAAGACAATGTTTGCATAGAAGTAATTTGAATATGACTAATCTAAAGTTGGAAGTTATTAACATTTGTGAAAAAATGATTTTCTGGCATTAATTTATTAAATTTCTCATCCATTAAAAATCCATATTTATTGAATATGTACTTTCCACTGAATGCTGTTCTAGCTCTGTGGCACACAAAGCAGCTATATTCCTTATTTTAATCAGTGACAGTACCTAGAGGAGAAGATGGGATGTAGATAGAAACTCGTCCATCAAGGGTAGACAGGAGAAAGTAGATGCTAACTGCTGGATCTAAAGGAATAGTAATTTCAGATAAATAAAATCACTAGATAAGAATTTAAGAATTCCATAGACTGTAATCTATGATTTGTTTATTTTAATTTAAACAAACTGAGATGTAGTTACTAAATAGTGTTAAAGCCAGATTTTAATTTTCTCCATAAACAAGATTGTTTTACATGACAATTCCGGTTCGCTTTTCCCTCCCGTCCTCCCCTACCACCCGCCCCCACTAAAACCATACCTATCACATATCCTTTCTGCTCTCCCTGGATGGTGAGGCCTTCCAAAGGATGTCATCAGAGTCTATCATCTCCTTTGGGATAGGGCATAGGCCCACCCCTGGGTGTCTTGACTCAGGGAGTATTCCTCTATGTGGAATGGGCTCCCAAAGTCCACACCTATGCTAGGGATAAGTACTGAACTACTACAGGAGGTCCTGTGGATTTCCGAAGTTTCCTCAATGAAATCCATGTTCCTGAGGTCTGGATCAGTCCCATGCTGGTATCCCAGCTATCAGTCTGGGGAGCAAGATGTTCCCTGATGTTCAGGTCAGTTGTTTCTGTGTGTTTCACCAGCCTGGTCTGGACCCCTTTTCTCTTCACTCGTCCTTCTCTGCATCTGGATTCCAGTTCAGTTCAGTGATAAGTTGTGGGTGTCGGCTTCTACTTCTACCAGCTGCTGGATGAGGGCTATCCAGTGGCATATAAATCAGTCACCAGTCTCATTATCAGGGAGGGCATTTAAGGTAGCCTCTCCTCTGTTGCTCAGATTGTTAGCTGGTGTCATCTTTGTAGATCTCCAGTTATTTCCCTAATGCCTGATTTCTCTGTAAACCTAAAATGTCTCCCTCTATTATGGTGTCTCCATTCTTGTTATCTTTTTTGTCCCCATGACTCAATCTTTCTGCTCCCTCATGTCCTCTGCATTCCTTCTCTTCTCCCCTCCTCATTCTCCTAGCTCCCTTCCCCCTCTTCCCATGCTCTCAATTTGCTCAGGGGATCTTGACCCTATCCCTTTCTCCAGGGGACCATGTATGTCTCTCTTAGGGTCCTCTTTGTTTACTAGCTTCCCTGGCAGTGTGTATTGTAGGCTGGTAATGTCTTACTCTATGTCTAAAATCCACATATGAGTGAGTACATACCATGTTTTTCTTTTTGTGATTGGGTTACCTCCCTTGGAATGGTTTCTCTTAGTTCCATCCATTTTCCTGCAAATTCCAAGATTCCATTGTTTTTTTTTTTTTTCTGCTGAGTAGCAAGCACTCCATTGTGTAAATGTACTATTCAGTTGAGGGGCATCTGGGCTGCTTGCAGTTTCTGGCTATTACAAATAGTGCTGCTATGAACGTCTTTGAACAGATGTCCTTGTTGTATGAATGTGCTTCTTTTGGGTATATGCCTAAGAGTGGAATTGCTGGATCTTGTGGTAGACTCATTCCCATTTTCTTGAGGAGTCGCCATACTGATTTCCAAAGTGGCTGTACAAGTTGGCACTCCCACCAGCAGTGGAGAAATGTTCCTCTTTCTCCACATCCTCTCCAGTATAAACAGTCACTGGTGTTTTTAACTGTGGCCATTCTGACAGGAGTAAGATGGTATCTCAGAGTTGTTTTGATTTGCATTTCCCTGATGGCTAAGGATGTTGAACACTTTCTCATGTGTCTTCAGCCATTTTAGATTCCTCTATGGAGAATTGTCTATTTAGTTCTATACCCCATTTTTTAATTGGATTGCACCAGTAGCACAGACACTGATGCAATGTTCAGGAAGCAGTCTCGTGTACCAATTAATTCAAGGGTATTTCCCACTTTGTCTTCTAATAGGTTCAGTGTGGTTGGGTTTATGTTGAGATCTTTGATCCATTTTGACTTAAGTTTTGTGCATGGTGATAGGCTTGGGTCTAACTGCAGTCTTCTACATGTCCACAACCAGTTATGCCAGCACCATTTGTTGAAGATGTTCTCTTTGTTCCATCGTATAAATTTGGATTGTTTGTCAAAAATCAGGTGTTCATAGGTGTGTGGGTTAACATCAGGGTTTTCAACTCTATTCCATTGGTCTACCTGTCTATTTTTGTGCCAATACCAAGCTGTTTTCAGGACTGTAGCTCTGTAAAAGAGCTTGAAGTCAGGGATGGTGATCCCTCCAGAAGTTCCTTTATTGTACAGGGTTGTTTTGGCTATCCTGGGTCTTTTGTTTCTCCATATAAAGTTGGGAATTGTTCTTTCAAGGTCTATGAAGAATTGTGTTGGGATTTTGATGGGGATTGCATTGAATCTGTAGATTGCTTTTGGCAAGATTGCCATTTTTACTATGTTGATCCTACCTATCCAAGAGCATGGGATATCTTTCCATTTTCTGGTATCTTCTTTAATTTATTTCTTTAGAGAGTAAAAATTTTTATGGTACAGTTCTTTCACCTTTTTGGATAGTGTTACCCCAAGGTATTTTATGTTGTTTGTGACAATTGTAAAGGGTGATGATTCTCTGATTTCTTTCTCCACCAATGTGTCATCAGTATATAGTAGGGCTACAGAATTTTTTGAGTTAATCTTGTATCCTGCCACTTTGGTGAAGGTGTTTATCAGCTGTAGGAGTTCCCTGGTAGAGTTTTTCGGGTCACTTATGTAGACTATCATATCATCTGCAAATAGTGAGAGTTTGACTTCTTCCTTTCCCATTTGTATCCCTTGATCTCCTTTTATTCTCTTGTTTCTATACCTAGAACTTCAAGGACAATTCTGAAGAGGTATGGAGAAAGACAAGCCTTGTCTTGTCTCCAATTTTAGAGGAATTGTATTGAGTTTCTCTCCATTTAATTTGGTGTTGGCTGTTGGCTTGCTGTATATTGCTTTTATTATATTGAGGTATGTTCCTGTTATCGCTGATCTCTCCAAGACCTTTATCATGAAGGGTTGTCAGATTTTGTCAAAGGCTTCTTCAGCATCTAGTGAGATGATCATGATTTTTTTTTCCTCAGTCTCTTTATATGGTGGATTACATTGATGGATTTTCCTATGTTGAACCATCCTTGCATCTCTGGAATGAAGCCTACTTGATCATGGTGGATGATTTCTCTGATGTGTTTTTAGATTCAATTCGCCAGTATTTTATTGAGAATTTTTGCATCAATGTTCATGAGGGATATTGGTCTGTAGTTGTCTTTCTTAGTTGTGTCTTTATTGCTCTCCTCTAGTCTTCCCACAACTCAACCTTCCTGCTTCCTCATGTCATCCTCACCTCTCCTCTTCTCCCCTTCTCATTCACCTAGCTCCCTCTCCCCTCCCCCTGCTCCAAATTTGCTCAGGAGATCTTGTCCCTTCCTCTTCTCTAAGGGGCCATGTATATCTCTCTTAGCATCCTCCTTGTTTCCTAGCTTCTCTAGTGGTGTGTAATGTAGGCTGGTAATCATTTGCTGTATGTCTAAAATCCATATATAAGTGAGTACATACCATGTTTGTCTTTTTGTGACTCATTTCCCAGTTCTTAAAGCATAGACTTGCAGTTGGTGGCACTCAGAGCTGCATTTGAAACACTGTAACTTACCTGACTGCTGCATTCCGAATTGTTCCTCTGTACCTGTGAGTTGTGCCGATAGTCACACTGTGTGATGTCCATTGCAGAGGAAGGAAGAGTCTTCTACATAGTCACACTGGGTGATGTTCAGTGTGGATGAAGGAGGAGTCTTCCACATTGTCACACTGGGTGATGCCCAATGAGGAGGAAGGAGGAATCTTCCACATTGTCACATTGGGTGATGTTCAATGCGGAGGAAGGAAGAGTCTTCCATCTTCTGCTTAAGGAACAGGAATGATAACAAGATAATTCTGAGACACTTTTTTTTTCCACATGTGAAGAAAAGACCTTGGGCATCTATGGCCCTCTAAGGCTGCACATTACTGTTTTTTATTGTTATCAGCTTTCAAACCTGCTCCTGTCCTGGACCATGCCGAAAGAGTCAGTTTACACTTTGACATGAATCAGAGGCCTGTTTTCATTCCACAGAGTGTCACATCCCATGAAGAATGGCTAAACCTTTGATATCAACCTTTGTTTCCTTGAGCAACACTTTGTGTACCCAGATATTATATAAGTATTCGAACCAGACTGGTTCTGGCCAATCCCAGTTTCTTTATTTTTATGGCTCTATACATTTGTTTTCTCTTCCTATCATTCCAAGTTTTCCTGGTATATTAATGGAAAGATAGGTCAGTTTAACCAGTTCATAATAAGTCCTGAAACTGTGGATAGTGTCATAACCATAACAGGAGTGTTTATGCTTTGTAATAAGTCTCCAAATAGATTGAAGAGATTTATGGAGAATTATCATTAGTGTTCCCTTTAAAACCACCTAAGTGACAACCCATTCAGCTGATGCCTGTCCTCAGGTATTATGTCAAAACTGAACGTCAGTTATATCTCTTATATGTTACTCTGCTCCCCTTACATTCTCTCCAAGTCTATTTTTATTGCATGTTTCTCTTTTGAAATGACAGTATAAAAAAACAAAAATGAGAAAAAACAAAAACAAAGCCACAACCATCTGTATTCCACCCGACACCACTCATATTTTATAGTCTCAAAAAAATTAAAAACTACTGAGACACAACATCTTGTAGCAGAGGAGTGAGTTTGTTACCAAAACTGTGTAATTGTCAGCCAAGTTCATAGTTTATATTAAGTTTCATTCAGATTGGAAAGATGACTCGGTGGCTAAGATTAGGGTTGGCTTGCAGAAGAACCAAGCTCAGTTCACACCCAACACTAACTCCCGCTTTAGAGAATCTGATGCCCTCCTCTGGACACCTGCATTCATGTACATGTAACCTATAGGCATGTGAGCTGGCACATGTGTGCGCGAGCATACACACACACACACACACACACACACACACACACACACACACACACACACTCACACCGAAACAAAATGATAAAACAAAGCAAAATAAGAATCTTGGGGGGTGGGTGGAGAGATGACTCAATGGGTAAGAGCACCTGTTGCTTTCATGGAGGACCTGGGTTCAGTTCCAAGCACTCAAATCGTGACTTACAATCACTCATAATTGGAGTTCCAGGGGAATCCAATACACTCTTTTGACTTTTATGGGTACTAAGTATGTATGGACATACATACAAGTGGGCAAAAAACCACAGGCATATAAAATAAAATAACCAAATCTAAAATAAAAACAAAATATGAATCCTAACAGAAATCATCCACTTTATTAGTTTTTACTATGAGTTCTATGCATATGGGTTTGAAAAATGTGATCATGACATATGTTTAACATCATAACAGAATATAGAATAGTTTTACCATCCCAAACATGCTCTGTGAACTGCCTTCATTGCCATTCATCCCTTCTTTCAAACCCATGTTCTCTCAACCATTAATATTTTTCTGGCTAATCAATTTTGCCTTTTCCAGAATGTGTTCTAGTTGGAACAATATGGCATGTAGATTTCCCAAATTGGTTTCTTTTACTTATGCACGTAAGTTACCCCTGTGTCTTTTTATAGCTTGACAGCTTACTTCTTTATAGAATTGGATGATATTCTACCATCTGGACTCTTGTAGGGATGTTACATTTTCAAGTCCTTTGGGTAAATGCTGAGGAGCATGATTGCTGGATCATGTGAGTATGTTCAGTTTCATAAGTGACTGAGAAGCTTTTTGCGTTTCTATTGGTAAAGAACAGAAGTCAGATATCTTTTTGAAAACAATATAATTGTTACATTCTTTTGTATTTGGATTTGTGATTTCTTTTTGGTTTTGGTTTTACCTGGTGTTTTTGTATTCCATTAGGTAATGTAATAGTTTATGAAAATCGAAATGGTATTTGTACCAGTGAGATGGCTCAGTAGGTAAAAGTGCTTACTGTCAGACCTGAGTTCAAACCTCAGGACCCACATTGTAGGAATGTAGTTGGTTGATTTTTACTGTTTGACTCTTTTAGATCTTTACTCTTTGGGGGACCCATCACCCACTTCCCCAATAAATTACATTAAGACTTACTCTTTCTTATGTGGAACAGCCTTTGCTTGGCTTGTTTTAACCAGCTTTTCTTAAAGTATCCCATCTACCTCTTGCTTCTGGACTGTTATATTCCTCTGCTCTATATTTTTTACTTTACTTCTTACTCCATGACTTGCTGTGTAGTTGGGTGGCTGGCCCATGATGTCCTTTTCTCCTTTTCTTGCTCCTCCATTTTTTCTTTCCAAATTTCTCTTCCTATTTATTCTCTCTGCCTGCCAGCTCCATTTATGCTTTCTTCTGCCTACAAACTGGTCATTCAGCTCTTTATTAGATCAATCAGTTGTTTTAAGACAGGCAAAGTGATGTAGTTTTACAGAGTTAAACAAATGCAGCATAAAAGAATGCAACACATCTTTGCATCATTAAACAGATGATCCACAGCATAAACAAATGTAACAATCTGCAAATAATATTCCACAACATAGAATGAGAGAGAAGTGACTCCCACAAATTTTCCTCTGACCTTCATTCATGTACACACACACACACACAAATAAATATGTAGTATGAAAAATTTTAAAAATGATTACTTATATATGAAAGGGACCTAAGCATGAGTGGAACTGGAGCTTGAAGATTGGATAAGTCAAGTTTATATCTGTTCTTTTCTATGGTGACTATGAAGTGATGCAACAAGAAAGAAAAGCGGTACTGTAAGTACTTGGAGTGATTCTAAGTGAGTTGGAATGTTTCAGGAAGACATGATCAGAGGGACTTAGCACACTGTGGGGGAAAAACTTGGCTGTTAGGATTTAGAGATAGCAGGAGAGCTGGACAGATCTAGTGCTAGTAGTTGGATCAGACATTAAGAGTGAACTTCAAATAAGATTAGGCTCTAATTTAATGATTGAATGCATGTTAATTTTGTTAGTGATAATTCTTTGAGAAACAACATGCCAAATTATAGGAATGGATTCTTTCTTCAGGGTAATCTAGATGCAATTTAATGTGGTCTCAATTTTTCTCACTTTGTACTCCTAATAAATACACTGATTTTAAAAGTTCTTGTCTTCCTTTTATTGAAAATGATGATTTCTTTATATAACACATCCAGATTATAGACCCCCCCCACTTCTCCAAGACTCCACCCCCCTTAACTACATTCCAGATCCACCCCCTTTCTTTCTCTCATTAGAAAAGAACAGGATCCTGAGAGATAGGAGCCAAATATAACAATAAAATATAACAAGATGAAGGAAAGCTATCATACCAAAGTTGGACATGGTAACCCAACAGGAGTAAAAGAGTCCCAAGAACAGACACAAGAATGAGAGACATACTTGTTTTCACAGTTAGGGGTTCTATTTAAGCTAAAAGCTGTAATATATACACAGAGGATCTGGTGCAGACCTTGTAGGTCCTGTACTTGCTTCTTCAGTCTCTGTGAGATAATATACAACTTGCTTAGTTAATTTAGAGGCCTTTGTTCTTCTGGTGTCCTCCATCCCTCTGTCTCTAACAATATTTCTGCCTCTTCTGTGGGGCTGTCTGAACTCTGAGGGAATAGATTTGATGGAGACCCCCATTTAGACTCTCCCTGCTTTTAATTTCCTTAAAAAATTCTTATGTGAATTTGTGTTTGGCCATGGAACTGGAGTTACAGACAGATGTAAATTACCATGTGGATGTAGGGAATCTCACTCAGCTCCTCTGGAATAGCATTAAGTGCTCTTAACATTTGTGCCTCTCTCCAGCCCTGAACTCTCTACATAATATCAAGCTGTGGATCCATGCACTTATTCCTATCTTCTGCTTGAGGACATCTATACGATGATGACTGGATAAGGCATTGACCTATGAGTATAGCAGAATACCATTAGGACTCATTTTATTGATTTTTATTTTAATTTTTTGGTCCAGTAGTGTTTGGTTTTAACCAAGGTTCCAGAGATATCTAGTCAATGTTTGTGGCTGCCTTAGTAGTTAGTGTCAGGTATGAGTTCCTTCTTGTGGAGTTGGCCTTAGGTCAAACTAGGCATTGGCTGGCTACTCCCACAAGTTCTGTGCTACCATTGCCCTAGTGTATTTCGCAAGCAGGACAGATTACAGGTTAAATGATTTGTGGTTGGCTTGGAGCACACATTTCTATTTTGTTAATCTTCAGAGTACCTTCCTTCACCAAAGAGACTTGTACATGGGGATGAATGCTCTGTGTGACACCAGCTTGACTTCTCAATATTCAATAAGTTGTATGGGTGTTGTCCTCAGCAATATGGCCCTGATGTAAGTTTGTGGAGAGCAAACCCTTTGTCTTAGCAACAGTCTGGGTTGTTTGGGATTTTCCTGGGATTCCCTTGGTCAAAAATTTAACTGAAAGTAACCTATTTCTACCACTGGATGCCTTTCTTGGCAATAAGAGATGGCCAGTTGAGACACTATATTTCCCCATTACTAGGAGTCCTCATTAGGATCACTGTCATAGAGTCCAGGAAGTTTCCCCTGTACTAAGCTTCCCACCTCATTCTAGCTATCTCTGCTAGTACTTTCTCCCTTTGCCTCATCCTCCTACCTGATTCCCCTCTGCTCTCAACCTTAGCTTCTCCTAGTCTGCAAGTAAAATCTATTTTATTTCTTTCTACCAAGGAGATTCATCCATCCCCCAGACTCATCCTCTTTATCTACCCTCTCTGTGCCTACAGACTGTAAGATGGTTATCATTTACTTAATGATTAATATCCACTTATAAATGAATACATATATTTATTTTCTGGGTCTGGGTTACTTTACTTGGAATAATTTTTTTCTCATTCCATTCATTTGCCTGCAAATTTCATGATGTCATTTCTTTCAAATAGCTGAGCAATGGTCCAACTGTGTAAATGTAACAGTTTCTTGTCCATTCTTCTGTTGAGGTACATATAGTTTGTTTACAGTTTCTGGCTATTATAAATAAAGCTAAAACATGCTTCAGCAAGTGTCCTTGTGGTAGGATGCAGCATGCTTCAGGTATATGCCCAAGAATGGGATATCTGGATCTTGAATTAGCAATTACAACTTTCTGAGTAACCTCCATATTGATTTCCATAGTGGCTGTGTAAGTTTGCACCCCCAACCAGAGACTGAGGAGTATTCCCTTTGCTCTACATCATTGTCAGCATGAGATGTCACCTGTGTTATTGATCTTAGCCATTCTGACAGGTATAAGATGGAATCTCAAAGTAGTTTTGATTTGTATTTCCCTGATGGCTAAGGTTGTAGAACATTTCTTTAACTTTCTCAGTCATTTAAGTTGCCTCTATTGACAATTCTCTGTTTAGACTGTACCCTCTCTTCCCCCCAATCCCGCCCCGAGCTTTCAGTTCAAACTCACTTCCCTTTATAAAAGTCCAAATTGCTATTACATGGTTTGATACTTGAAGGGAAATTTGTTCAAATACAACATTTCAAGGTGTCTGTTTCAATCAAGTAGCAATAGCAGTGAATTCTTGGGAAGCCCACTGAGGGCAGTTTATACTTTCTGGATACCCATTTCCTGTGGAGTGGAGATCCCCAGTTAATTTAAAGTTGGCCTAAGTTCCTGAATGACATAGGAGTAGATTTCTGTTGAGGTCCTCCTTTTTCAATTTACAATTACAAAAGATGAATAGCACTAGAAAAATCATTTAACCATCTATATGCCTCCAAAGCAGCATCAATGATTTTTGGCTCAGGAACCAGATCTTGGCCAGCAAGTATGTTTATCCCTTGACACAGTTCCCAGACATGTATGTCTGCTTGTTGCAGTATGCCACCCAGTGAGCATCAAACTCATCTGTCTCATGTGACCCATGACAATAGCAGCAAATAGACTGTACAGCAGTGGTGGGGTGGGGGCCAAGATTGGGTGCAGAAAGTCCTGGGTAGCTGCAGACCTCAGCACACTACCCGGGGCTGAAGAGAAGCTGGTGTGTCTGTACTCCATTTTAAAATTGGATTATTTTTTGAAAACTTGTTTCTTGAATTTTTCTGTATTTTGTAATATTAGCCCTCTATTGGATGTTGAGTTGGTAAAAATCTTCTCCCATCCTGTAGCCTGCTATTTTGTCCTATCTCTTACAGTCTGCAGCAATCTGTCCAGGCCATTCTGTCTTTTAGTTTTCATTGAGAAGTCAGGTGTAATTCTAATAGTTCAACTTTTATGTTACTTGGTCTTTTATCATTGTAGCTTTTAATATTCTTTCTTTGTTCTGTATGTTTGCTGTTTTGATTATTATATGTCAAGGTGACTTTCTTTTCTGGTTTAATCTATTTGGTGTTCTGTATACTTATTGTACTGTTACAGGTATCTCTTTCTTTAGGTCAGGAAAATTTGATTCTATGATTTTGTCAAAAATATTTTCTGGGTCATGATGTAGAAATCTATAGAGATTGCTGAACCAAGCTCATGGAAACTCAAGAACACTAGACCAACAGCTGTGGATACTCCAGGGCACCAAATTAGGATCTCTGTATGTAGGAGATAGTTGTGAAACTTGTACTATCTGAGGGTCCTTGGCAGTAGGACCACAAAACAAAACTGGGGTACATGAGCTAGCTGGTTGGAGTCCATTCCTTATGGTGGGATTCCCTGTTCAGCCTTAATGCATAGGAGAGGGACTTGGCTCTGTCCCAACCTATTGTGCCAGACTTTGTTGACTCCTCATGGGACCTCTTAACTGTGAAGAGGAGTGGACTGGGAGGGGACAGGAGTGAGGGAAGGTAGGAGGAGGGGTGGGAGGGAGAACTTGTTGGAATATAAAATGAAATTTAAAAGAATAAATTACAAAAAAAGAACTATCAAATTATATTATTTTTGAATGAATGATGCAAAGGTGAATTAGTTTAGTTGTATACACTGGATTAAATGTTTAATTTAACTGAAAAGAATGTTAAATTTTGCCATGAATTTAGTAAAGGCAGGTAAAAGATACATGTTATTTTCATGGTAAACAACTGGTTACCATCCATATAATTATTTAATGTTCAATACAAAGTAAATGCCATAGTCTGCAATACTGGGCTTTAATAAAATATATTTATTTTACAAAATGAGAAAATATTTTCTAGGTCTTTGAGCTAGAATTTCTTTTTTTCCTCTATTACTATTATTCTTAGGTTTGGTCTTTTCATAGTGTCCCAGATTTCCTGGATGTTTTTTGTCAGGAGTTTTTACATTTAACATTTTCTTTGACAGGCATATGCATTTCTTCTAGCTTATCTTCACCACACAAGATTTTTTTCTTCCATCTCTTGTATTCTGTTGATGAAGCTTCCCACTGTGGTTCCTGTTTGAATACCTGAACTTTTAATTTACAGAATTCCTTCTGATTGTGTTTTCTTTATTGTTTCTATTTCCATTTTCCAGGCTTGAACAATTTTATTCATTTCTTTCAACTGTTTGTTTGATTTTCTTGAATTCCTTTAAGGGATTTATTAATTTCCTCCAGTTTTTTGTTTGTGTTTTCCTGGTTTTCATAAAGAATTTATTCATTCCCTTACACTGCTGTCTTTTCCTGAATTTCTTTAAGAGATATGGTAATTTCCCCTGTAAGGATCTCTCTCATCTTCATATGGTTGGTTTTAAGGTGTTTTTCTTGTGCTACAGTTATATTGAAATAGTCAGGGCCTGCTGTGGCAGGATATCTGGGTTCTAGTGGAGATTTATTGTACTGGCTGTTATTGACTATTTTTCTGATGGTATCTGAACATCTGAGTTTGGGATGATTATAGGTCTAGTTACTGATTTCTGGGTTTGTTTTCTTGGGTAGTTGTTTTGTTTTTTGCTTTCTGTTTCCTCCTTCTATTTTAGGAGAGAGTGATGACTGTGTGTTGCCTGTTTTCCTGGTTTGCTCAGCTGATGTGTTCACTGGGAATACCTGGTAGTGTTGGAGGCTGAGAATACTGGGATGAGTTTTGGGAAGGAAGGTTGGAGGAAGGTATTTGTGATCCACTGGGGATGGTGTCAGAAAGGAAAGGTCAGAGCGACCAGAACAGATTTCCTGGTACCAATCTGTGGATAAAACTGGGTGGATTGGATCTTAGAAACAGTAGGAGAGGTGTTGCTATACCTTCAGCCTACTGGTTGCCCTGGGAAGAGTGGTCCTTAAGTTAGCAGGGGATGCTTGCTGGAGTTGAGGTCTGGGACAAAGCAACAAGTTGCTGTAGGAAGATCAGAAGAACATCTGTGTGATCTACTGGAGATAGGAACAGGGTGAGAGGTGCCATGGTGTTCTGCTCTGGAGCTGGAGATGAGACTGGGGGATGGGACCTGGGGGAACAAAAAGAGAAAGAGAAGACTGAAGGCACCCTACCTGGTTTTCTGGCATGTATGTCCTGTAAGTTAGAAGGGAAGCCTGATGGATTTGGGGGATGAGAAAGAGCAAGCAGTGTGGGGAAAGAGGTAAGAATGGGAAAGACCTGTGGGATCCACAGGAGATGGGAGCAGGAGACAGGGAAGTTTGCCCAGGATGTTCTGCTTTAGAGCTGGGGATGACACTAGGGGACTAGATCTGGGGAAATAGAGAGAAGAAGGTCTGAGGGCTACCTTCCTGATTTCCTGGCAGGCATCGGAAGAAATTATTCTTGACTGATAGAGCATATGACTTTTATGCCCTTTCCTTTAAAATTTGACCACAAGCTTTTAACGTTCATTGCAGAAAGTTTGTTATAAAATTTCATACTATTTTCATGCTGTTTTTATCTTCATTTTGAGAGACAGAAGAAAGTACTTTGTCAAAGCCACATTAATAAGCTGTCATGCATGTTTGTTAACACCATGGCAAGTGCTTGTTAGAAACTTGGCTTCCTAGACCTAGAGCTTCCAAAGATCCAGGGTCTTAAGAGATGGCAGTTAGCTGCCTCTCAATCTTTGTTTGCACAGGATTTTGTCCTACTGATTTGTGTAAATACTGTGATAATCCTCTTGTCCCAGGGAGACTCAGGCCTGGAAATGTAAGGAGAATCTAACACAAAGCATAATGAAGAGAGCCAACACCAAAGAGCTTTGGAGCTAATGGAGACACTGCAAACAGGAGCATTGTTTCTTTGGTCTTTCTCAAGAATTGAATAAAAAACCAATTTTGCCCCATATTTTTGTAAGGGGGAAGTTTAGAAGTACCATATTAAAATCACATGAAAATATAAAGGAAAGTACATGGTCTTAGCCCAACCACAAAAGGCTGAGCTGGGTCCCAGGAAGGGTAAGTGTGCTGTTCAGCCATTTGCCAGCCTCCCAGGGTCCTGGAGACAATCAAAAGCAGCAGGGAGTCTTGCCAAGCAGGAACTTGTTTACTGTCCCACAGTAAGTGTCTTTTAAAGGAAGAAACCACAAATGAAAACAACCAGTCAGGAGATCTTGTCCCTTTCCCCTTTGGGAGCATGAGGGGAAGGGAGACAGAACTAGGAGAATGAGAAGGAGAGAAGGGGGGGTGAGGAAGACTTGATAGGGCAGGGAGGTTGAGTTGGGGAAGAACAGAAGAGAGAAAGATAAGAGATAATATAATAGAGGAAGACATTATAGGTTTAAAGAGAAATCAGGCACTAGGGAAATGTCTGGAGAGCTACAAAGATGA